>NW_027524315.1:0-282043 GCF_052094955.1 Ictidomys tridecemlineatus
ATCCTGAATTTCTTAGGGCTGAATTGTAACGTGTCCATCACCACACTTTATCTGCTCATCAGTTGAGGGACACTTGGGTTGTTTTCCATCTTTTGGCTATTATGCCTAATGTTGCTGTAAACATCAGCATGCCATGTTTTTACATTGTGTGTCTATTTTCTTTTCTCTTGAGTATGTGCCTGGGAATGGAGTTGCTGGATAAAATGGTAATTCCACACTTGAGGGATGGCCAGAATGTTTTCAAAGTACCTGAGGGTACAGTGAGGGTTTTGATTTTTCTTTAGCAACATTTCTTATTATCTGTTCTTTTGATTATAGCCATCCTAGTGAGTATGAAATGGTATTAATTTGAAATTTTGATTTGCATTTCCCTGATGGATAATGAATGTATTTTCATGTGCTTATTAGCCATTTTTACATGTTTTTTTGAGAAATGTCTGTTCAAGTGTTTTGGCTCTTTTAAAATTGGGTTTTCATTTTATTATTGAATTGTAAGGAGTTCTAAAGATGTCTAATCAGATGTATGATTTGCAGAATTTTATTCCATATGTTGTTTTTTAACTTTCTTAATAGTTTGTGGGTTTTTTGTTTTTTGGTTTTTTTTTTTTTTTTTTTGTACTGAGGGTTGAACCCAGGGGTGCCTAATCACTGAGACACATTTTCAACCCTTCTTTATATATATATTTTTAGAGACAGGGTCTCACTGAGTTGCTTAGGGGTTTTCTAAGGCTGGCTTTGAACTCAACAATCCTCCTGCCTCAGCCCCTAGAGCTGCTGGGAATATAGGCATGCACCACGAAGCCTGGCTTGATAGTGTTTTTTTGAGGCATACAAGGTTTTTGTTTATTTGTTTTTGTAGTGCTAGAGCCTGAACCCAGGCATGCTGGTTCTTCTACCGCTGAGCTGAGCTTTATCCCCATCCCCGAAACACAGGTTTTAAATTTTGGTGAAGTCTGGTTTATGGGTTTTTTCTTTTTTTTTCTTTTTATCACTTGTACTTTTGGAGTTATGTTTAAGAAACATTGCTAGACCCGAGGTCATGATAATTTACCTCTGTTTTTCTTCTAGGAGTTTTATAGTTGTAGCTCTTACCTTCAGGTCTTTAGTCCATTTTGAATTAAGTTGTACATAAGGTGTGAGGTAGGGCTCCAACTTCATTCTTCTTTTTTTTTTTTTTTTTTTTTAAAAAGAGAGAGAGAGAGAGAATTTTTTATATTTATTTTTTAGTTCTCGGCAGACACAACATCTTTGTTGGTATGTGGTGCTGAGGATCGAACCCGGGCCGCTCGCATGCCAGGCGAGCGCGCTAATGCCTGAGCCACATCCCCAGCCCCAAATAATTAAGTTGTATTCTTTTAAATATCTTTTTTATTGTTGTTGTTTATTTTTTTTTTTTTTTATGTGGTGATGGGGATTGAACTCAGGACCTCATGTGTGCTAGGCAGGCACTTTACCACTGAGCTATCTCCCCAGCCCCCCAACTTCATTCTTCTATGGGTTGACACCCTGTTATTCCAACACCATTTATTGAACACATTCCTTTTCCCCTATTGAATGGTCATGGTCCCTCTGCCAAAAACCAGTTGCCCACAAATGCTGTCTAAGTGTGTTCTGGAGAACCACACTGTATGAAGGGTTGCACAGGGAGGTATAGTCAGCCTGGTGCTGTGGGGGCTCCAGAGGGTGGAGGTTTCACAAGAGCTGCTGAGCATCCAGGATCTGGTGGATCCAGGATCTCATATACAAAAGTGTATGAGAGCGAATTCAAGACTAACTGTGTGTTTGGATGGCTATGGGGAGGGTGGGGCAGGGGCAGCAGGAGGCTGGTGTGGAAGCCTGGGGCCATGTGGCAGTCCTGTAGGCTGTGCCCAGAATTTGTAACTTGGCAGCAGGAAGCCAGGGAAGGACATGTCAGGGCTGTTAATTGATGAAGCCTCTTACTGTAGAAAGGTGGTAAATACAAGGGGAGAGGTGGGAGACCCATTAAAAAACCTTGAACCTGTGTCTGAGTGATGCTAAGGCCTGAACAAAGAAGTGGCAACAGGACCACAGCAGAGGTGTGGCCCACGGCAGAGGGATTTTTAAGGTGACTGCCAAGCATGAAGCCTGGTTGATGGGAGGGTGAAGAGAAGGTGCAGCATGATGGCAGCTACCTGGCCAGTGGTCACTAAGCCTGGAAATCACTCATCCACTTCTCTTAGTTCTTTAATTCTGTGGATGGTATTATTCTGTGAATGTTACTGTTTTATTTATTTTTGGGGTACTGGGCATTGCACCCTATTGTGCTTTACAGAGCCACATCCTCAACCCTTTATATCTCCAGACCTGAATTTGCACTTCCCCTGCCTTAGCCTCCTCGGTATCTGTGGTTGCGGGTTTGTGCCACAGTAGGTGGCTCACCTTATTATTTTAAATGTCCCTCTTCATGTAGGAATGTATCTTTAAAATTTATTTATTCTTGTTGGAGGCCTGTGGACATAGCTAAGTGGTAAAGCACTTGCCCAGCATATGTGAGGCTCTGGGTTCTATTGCCCACACCATAAAACAACTCCACTTTTTGCTGAGTGCAGAGGCCTTCATCTGTAATCCCAGCAACTTGGGAGCCTGAGACAGGAGAATTGCAAGTTGGAAACCAGTCTGGGCAACTTAGGGAGACCCTTTCTCAAAAAACGAAGAGGGGATGTGGCTCAGTGGTGAAGCACGTGCCTGCAGGCTCCGGGCCCTGGGTTCAACCCCAGCACTGGAACCAAAAAATATTTATTTACTTATTTTTAATTGACAGGTCATTTCTGGTGCTGGCAGCTTTCCCTGAACACCTTTCCAACAGCTTCTGTTTTGGCGCTGAAGACCACTCTCAGCAATGGTGAGATTCATTTGGGAAGTATCTGTTCTCATAAGATTTAATAAGAGTTTCTGTAGATTTGAAAATGTGAATGGACAAGGCATGTCCTTGATGATGGTATTGTACCGTCTTGAGTATTTTTCAAATTTTTTATGAGTGCAATTGTTGTAGTTCAAGGCTTTAAAAAATAATGGTTGCCATTTTTGAGTAGGTATTGTGCACTAGGCTTGAAACATATCACCTTGTTCAGCCCTCACACTGGCTTTCATGAGCTTATTCGCATTTTAGAGATGATAAGGTGAATCTCTGAGAAGCCAAGTGACTTGTTCAAGATCATGCAGCCAGGCCAGGCACAGTAGTGCACACTTGTAATCCCAGTGACTTCGGAGGCTGAGGCAGGAGGTTGCAAGTTCAAGGCCAGCTCTGTCTTAAAATAAAAATAAAAAGGACTAGGGATGGGGCTCAGTGGTTAAATACCCCTGAATTCAATGCCCAGTACCTTCCCCCAAAAAAGAATGAAAGAAATCACACAGCCAGTGAAGCAGGGCTGGTCCCAGAGCTTTCTGGCTGTTGTGATGCCCCCTCCTGTGGACACAGACTTCCTTGACATAGTGCAGGGCCTCTGTTCAGCTGCCTTCTGGGAAGTCCAGGCCAACCTTGCTGTGCAAGGAAGCCTGGCCCTTTCACCTTGAGCTTCTGGGACTCCTGAGTGCTGGGCTTCCCTGTGGGTCTCCTGCCTTTTCCTCTTGTAGACCCACCTGTGAGATGCCTTGGAGATCCTGGGAGAAGTCCAGCTGACAGGGCTTTCTCCCTAATGGCAGATTTCCTACGACCTGTCACACCCACTGTGAATCAACCAGTTTGATTTGTTGCTTGGTTGATTCACTCACTGATTTATAAACAGTTTATTTACCCCTTAACATGTGCCAGGCACTGCCCTGACCTGAGCCGGTGTAGGGCCTGATAGGGATAGCTGTCCTCACTGCAGGTTGCTGTGCTATTCATTAAAATATTAACTTTCAGGCTGGGGGTGCGGCTCAGAGGTTGAGCCTTGCCTAGGGTGCCCAAGGCCCGAAATTGAATCCCCAGCTCCACACCGGAAGTAAAAAAAAAAAAAAAAAAAAAAAAATTGAGTTTCCAAAAGGTCGTAAAAGGCTCAGAGCTTTCATTCCTAGTCCTTTTCTGCTCCTTCCCATCATCTAGGAACACTAATTCTTTCACCTTCCTCTGGTTATATTTCTAAATACACTCAGTCTTCTTTAAACAACATTGTTATGCTAATTGGAGATGTAACAGTCTATCCTTACCCTTACTTTCTTCCAGTATAGGTAGAAGCCGAGTTTGGACTGAATCTCTGGGCATTGTTTTTGTTATTAAATTATGTGCACATTCAGAGTGGAGCTAGGTAGTATTCTACTGTTACATTTTTTCCTGAAATTCATAATTGCCTGACTTTTAAGAAGTTGATTGCTTTCCTTATCACTCTATTTTTCTAAATGCTGCAACAAATTAGTCAGAAACATAGTAATAAATTTTCTAAAATCTCTCACCAACCAGTTTTCCTAGAAGAGACCCAAGTGAGAAGGAAGGAGTTCTTGGTGTAGAACGTGATGTGTGCTGAGGTAGAACCCTGGGGGCCTCTCCGTCCCCACCTGAGGGGTTGTGGCCTATCCCACTTTAGGCTGCAGGGTTGTTGCTTCCTGAGTCTGGGGTCTCATGACCTAAACTTAATAAGAACTCAAAGGATCAGAACAGAGTTGATAAGTGAGGTGGATTGTGATCTGTAAGTGAGCTTCAGAACGTGACTCAGCCTGAACTACTGAACTTTCTTCTTTAAAAAATCATAACACGGGGCTGGGGATGTGGCTCAAGCAGTAGCACACTCCCCTGGCATGGGTGCGGCCCGGGTTCAATCCTCAGCACCACATACAAACAAAGATGTTGTGTCTGCCGAAAACTAAAATGTAAATAAAATATTAAAAAAAAAATCGTGACACAATGTAAGCAAAACCGTTTATACAAGTGTGCATGAAAATTGACTGTTGTTTTGGTGGTACTGAGGATTGAACTGAGGGGCACCCTATCACTAAGCTACATAACCAGCCCTTTTGATATATTTTTTCTTTGTTTATTTTTTTGATGGTGCTGGGGATTGAATCCAGGGCCTTGTGCATGCAAGGCAAGCACTCTACCAACTGAGGTATATCCCAGACCTATGTTTTATTTTGAAACAGGTTCTTGCTAAGTTGCTAAGGCTGGCTTCGAACTTGCAATCCTTTGCCTCAGTCTCCTGAGTCACTGGGATTACAGCCATGTGCCATGCACCCAGAAAAAGTGACTATTTCTAATGTGTACAAAGCCCTGGGTTCAATCCCCAGTTCTTCCCTGCCTCCCATTAAAACAAACAAACAAAAAACAAGTGGCTATTTCTAAATTCTAAAGTTGATTTCTTTTTATTTTTGACAGTTGGTTTCTTTTAGGCTGGGTACATTATTAGCTATGAGTGATATTTCAGTCTTTCCAAAAAATCTGTTAATAATTTTTACACTTCTTGAACTACATTAAAGATTATAATGCTGAACAGAGCAAGATGAAATGTTTTAATATTAGATATGTGTTGAAGATGAAGGTGTTTACAAGAAAGGCTGTGTATAGCAGAATGAGATTTGTAATGATAAAGTTCTGGTTTGTTAAACAATGAAGACCCAGGGCTGGGGTTGTAGCTCAGTAGCAGAGTGCCTGCCTAGCATGTGAGGCACTAGGTTTGATCCTCAGCACCACATATAAATAAATAAAGATCCATCAACAACTTCAAAAAAAATGAAGACCCAATGTTTTCTGGCTACATTTTATTTGGTAGTTCATCAGGTGGGCTACAGGTCTAGAGGACATCTGTGTGCTAGGTGCGATCTCCCTCCCCACAGGTGAGCAAATCATCTGGAATCGAAATTAGTGTTGAAATCTCATCCAGTCATCCAGTTCCTTGTGGCATTGGCAAATGTATCTCATAGGCCTACATTTGAAACAAAATGGTCGTATTAAGTGCTGTCCAGTAATCAAAGATTATCCCTTTGTGTTTGGGTCTCTGTATTCAGTGGAACTATTTCGATGGCTTCCTACCACCCTTAGATGTCACTCTCCCTGTCCTTACCCGCTTTCTTTCTCTGGTCCTGTGAGTCATGGTTGATGCTGCTGATGAATCTGCAGTTACTGTCCTCTGCATGGCTTCACTCAGACTTGAAAACAGCTGTTGTCAGGTTTTTGTTTTGTGTTTATCAAGCCAATACCCTAAAGGCCACTTTCCCTCCAGGGCTGTTTGGATCCTGTCACTTCTCTAGTGAAGCACAGAGCTCAAGAATCTGTGCATGCACTGATCTTGCCAGCACTGTCCCACTCCTTCATCACCACCTGTTCCTGTCACCTCTGCCTTCTTCCTCACGTGAAACCGCCATCCCTGGGACTGGTCAGATGGCTTCCTCTCAGACATGGCTGTTCTAAAACCTTTTCTCAAGTAATAGATGCATGTGGTTAAAAAAAAAAAAAATCCCTCAAAATACAAAAATGCGGGTCTTTCACATCCAACCTTAAGTGCCCCTGTTTTCTTCCACAGAGGCAGCCGCTCCTCAGTCTCTTGCCTGATCTTCTGGAGCTGTCTACAGCATGCCTTCCCTGCTTCCTTGTGTTTTGAACATAAAGGGCAGGGTACCCTCTACACATTGAGTCTTGTTCTTCTGAAGAGTTTCACTTGAAGGTCTTTCCTCATCTGTCCACTGCCCAGCTGCATACAGCAGAGGGCGCCATTTGCCCAGAGCAGCCCAGGAGCTTGGGCTGGATAATGCAGGGCAGAAACCCTGGCTGTACAGAGCTTTCTTGAGACTGGGACATCCACTGTGGAAATGAACCATGACCTCTCTAGGAAGGGCATTTAGGTGGCTTTCATTCCTAAAAGTTTGGTTTTATTTTTTAAATAACAATTGTCCTCAAAATATGATTCTTAAAAGATTAGAATTTTTAGAGACTTATTTTCATCAAGTCACAGTTATTTGGTGCTGGCAGCTCCACAGCCAGGGAGCATCTAACTTGGTTTTGTTTCATCTCTCTGTAGGCCCTTTGTCACTGCAGGGAACCAGAGACAGCCGACACTTCACCAGCTTGAGTCATGCGCTACAGACACAGTGCTGTATCTCTCCTCCCACCAGCCGGTCAGGCCAGCAGTACAGACCCTACAGCTTCTTCACTAAATGTAGGTAGACTGGCACACACTTCCACTTCCTGCAACAGGAAAGTAGGGGTGCTTTCCTATCTTAATTTTTCTTCTGTCATAAACGAATTAACATTTTAGTGATTATTCAACTAAAAATGCAACTAGAATTATCTCATGTGCTACAGCTGTATTTGGAGAGCACTAGTTTATCTGAGCCCCTCATTTGGGGCACCCAAGGCCTAGAAGTATTGAATTGTGCCCCAGATACCCTGCTGATTTAGAGTCACACCAAGAAGGCCCTTACTGTTTTTAGCTGGGCCTTTGCTAGGACATATCATTTGGAGAAGTTCAAGAGACGTCACTACTGAGACCTGAGTTGTGATTGGCAGACATCAGGGAAGCAAGTCTACTTACTGGTCAGGGACTTACTGGGATTTAATGTTAGCCATCTTTTGTGGAAACAAAGTGGAATTGTCTCCTCTTGTGTTTTCCAAATGTAATCATGTTTTATGTTCACTGTATGATTTTATTTTATTTTCATTACCTCAGTGACATGGATGAAGCTGGGCTTTGTGGCCTTTCTTATTCTTAGGAGAGTGTAGATCTTTGCTTTACAACTACAGAGTTTTTCAAAACCCCGTTTCCTTACAGTGACAGCAGATGAGCTCTGGAAAGGTGCTTTAGCAGAGACTGGTGCTGGGGCAAGAAAAGGAAGAGGCAAAAGAAGCAAAAAAAAGAGAAGGAAGGATCTGAACAGGGGTCAGGTCATTGGTGAAGGTAAACGTGTTTGGTTGTTTTGACAGTTTTCAGATTTGGTCCTGAACTTGGGGTGGGAAACTGATGATCTTGGGAAGGGGAGAAATAGCAAGCAAGCTGGGTCTGAGGGAGGCCTGGGGGGGCCCAACGGCAAACTTTGTTCTAAAAAGAGTCTATGTGCTTTTAAAGTGTTTTCCCCCGATTTTATGGATATTTGGCAAACTGGAAACATTCTCATTAAGTGCATAAGAATCCATGGTTTAGAGTCCAACCAGGGGGCTTACCAGCTGCCCCAGAGTGTCACGTACTCTTCATGGGGCACAGCTGTGATAGGTCCTGTGCTGCACACAGCCCAGTGCAGGCAGGTGGAGCTCGCAGAGAGCTGGCAGGCTTCCCCTGCCCAGAGAAGACAGTGACCAAGAGCAGATCTGTAGTCACAGGGCCTGTTGCCGCTACTCAACTGGGCTGCTGTCACACAGAAACTGCCCTGCACAGCGCATGGTTGGACAGGCCCAGCTGTGTTCCGGTAAAACTTTATTTACAAATCAGCTGGTGGGCCGCACTTGGCCTTGGTCCTTCACGTGGTGATGTGATTGTTTATACTTGTGCTTTTGAAAGCAAAAATAGGATAGGTGAACTTGAATTGGCTTATTTTTACTGTTGTGCAGACTCATCACTTTTGATACTAACAACCTTTCAGAAATAAAGGAAGCACCTTGTGCTGCACTTCTAAGATTGCACATCTGCTTGGGTGCTTTTACTACTTGTATCTTGTTTTAGTTTTTAAGCATTTGTTATTTATTTTTAATAATGTTAATAATAATAATAATTATTATTATTATTATTTTTGAGACAGGTCTTGCCATCTGGTCTTGCCAGGCTGGTCTTGAACTTGCAGGTTAAAACCTCTCTCCTGTCTCAGCCTCCCACCTAGCTGGGACTGCTCACATGCACCACTGTGTCTGGCTATAATTTATGTTTTCAAATTATAAAAATCGTATGCATACCTTCTCAGTAAAAACGCGGAGTGTAGAGAAAACTAAAAGCCCCTGATGTCCTTCCTGCCGTCCACATTCCCATTGTCTCCCCTGAGGGGCCACTGGTCTCCTATTGGTATTTCCTTCAGTTGTTTTTGTGTGTGCTGGTGCGCGCTTTTGTATCAATTCCTTAAAGAAATAGATATCGTCTTTAAAAAGAAAAGAAAAGAAAAAGATAATTATACTATATGGTACATGCAATTGTATAATCTGTTTTTTTTTTTTTTTTTTTTTAACCCAATAAGAGGTCTCAGGGCTGGACATGGTGGCAAACCCCTTAACCCCAGCGACTGGAGAAGCTGAGGCAGGAGGATGACAAGTTTCAAGGCCCGCCTCAAGAATTTAGTGAGACCCTGTCTCAAAATAAATAAAAAGGGTTGGGGATGTGGCTCAGTGGTAGAACGCCACTGGGTTCAATTTCCAGAACCAAAAGTAATAATAATAACATGTCTTAGAAATCATTCCACATCAGAACCTGGAGAGCAACGTTTTTTTTTTTTTTTTTTTTAAGAGAGAGAGAGAGAGAGAGAAATTAATATTTTATTTTTTAGTTTTTGGTGGACACAACATCTTTATTTGTATGTGGTGCTGAAGATTAAACCCCGCGCCGCGCGCATGCCAGGCAAGCGCACTACTGCTTGAGAGCCACATCCCCAGCCCGAGAGCAACGGCTTTTGATTTTGTGCAGGATATGGCGCCTGCTGGCTGTGCGTTCAGCCGTTCCTCTGTTGCCGACTCTGTTGCCGACCTGCATTACAGGTCGTGTTTCAGCAGACATCTTAGCGCTCACAGGCCTCACGAGTGTTTCTCTTGGTAAAAGTGAAAATGCGGTCACATGCCTGTAGGGTAGATGTGCATAAAACTGTGACAGTGCCAGGTCACCTGCCAAGTGATCGCATCAGCTCCAACTCCACAATACTGTGCTGGTGTCTGTGCACGCGTTCCCTGGCATCTTAGCAACATGAAGAGTGAGCACCTTTTAGAAGTTGTCACTTACCTATAATCTTTACCCTTCAGGACGCTCCGGCTTCTTGTGGCCGGGTCTGAATGCCCCTCTCATGAGAAATGGAGCCGTGCAGACCATTGCCCAGAGGAGCAAGGAGGAGCAGGAGCAGGTGGCGGCTGACATGCTCCAGCAAAGGGAAGAGTGGGACTGGAAGCGGAGGATGAAAGTGAAGCGGGAGCGAGGCTGGAGCGGGAACACATGGGGTGGCCTCAGTGTCGGTCCCCCGGACCCTGGTCCCAATGGAGGTAGTGGAGGCCTGGTTTGCTTGCCTTTGGTAGAGGACGTATCGTCCTACAGTGTTTCTGAAAATAATTTTATTGTTTACTTGTCTGTTTAGATTACCCTTTCTGAAAAAAGAATTTGACCTCTTTGACTAACTTTCCACATTGTTATCCCGGTTGCATTTGTGGGACACTAGAGGCCTGTAACCAGGAAGTGTTCCTCCAACAGGATGGAAAGCCCTGGGTCCCAGTGCCTTAGCAGGTGCCTTAGACATGGTGGTGTGCATTATAGATCTGTAGGGCACAGCGTTTCCCAAACACGTGGCCTCAGGCTTGGAGTGCTGTTTAACAGCAGAGTTGAGGGACCCCAGAGAGCTGTCACTAAGCCTTCGTAAAAGCAAACATGAAACAAAAACTGACGACACTTAGGCTGAATTAGAAAACAAAGCCTCCCCCTCCCCACAGAGGCAGATTCACCTGAAAATCTTGCTCTTGCCAGTGAGTGGGAGAAGAGGAAGCAAACAGGAGTTTGGCTCAAAGTAGAGGAACGGTTGGGCTGGAGAGGATGGGGCGAGCGTGCAGGAGGGTGGAGGTCTGGGAGGGAGAGGACCTGCCCACGAGCCAAGTCCCCAGTAACCAGATCCAGAGTTTAGACAGACAGGCTGCTGTTACCAGCAGGGGCAGGGTGCAGGTTTGGGTGAGCCTGTGCAATGGGGGTGGAAAGGCGGGGAGGTCACCTGGTATCTGGTAGCTTTGGTCAGGAGTCATCAAGCCAGATAGTGGCATTGGTGAACATGGCCACCAGAATATTTCTTGATGAGAAGGTGGCACTTGGCACTGGCTTCACTATCACCCAGTGGGTGGGACCCTGGCAGTGTCCAGGAAAGAAGATTGACTCTTGAGCTGACCGCTTTCAAAGCCGACTGCTGGGTACAGAAGCTTTTATTCTGCTCTCCTATTTTATTTTGTAATTGAGATTTTCTGTAATAAGTAAAAGCAAGAGAATTTGGGAGTGTTGGAAACAGCTGTGGTGGTGAGCGGAGGCTGAATTAAGAGAACTGAAAGCTGAGGAGCCGGGAGTTCCCGAGCGGGTCAGACCCGCAGTTGAGAGTGGTGAGCGTAGGCCAGGCTCTGATCTCTCCCGGCAGCAGCAGCAGGCCACTTGTGACCAGACAGCTGCGTGGGTTCTGGCCTGGAGAGGGCGGTAGAGACAAAAGTGTAGGGATTGAGGACGTTGGCGAGATCTATGAGGAGTGAGGGACTTTGGTGTCTTTGAGGGACTTTGGTGAGAGAGGCTGTGAAGAGCCCAGGAGACCAGATGGGAAAGCAGCGAGGAAGGCTCTGGAGGTGTCGGCGCTCCAGGAACCTGTGCCTCGGGAGCCGGCAGCAGGGAGCTGGAGAGAGGGAGGCTGCGGTCAGAGAGCCGTGGCTGAGCTCGTGAAGTCAGGCCAGGCAGTCCCTGTGGATGATGGGAACTGGGGCGCAGCCTGGAGAGCGGCACCAGAGAGCTCAGGTTCTTCCCATTAGAAGTCTGAGGGCACCTGGGAAAGGCTGTCCCACGTGAGCAGCGTGGATGCTCTTATCTGTGTGCTTTTTCTTCTCTCCTTGTAGAGACCTATGAGGACTTTGATACCAGGATACTCGAGGTAGGCCTGCCGAGCTCAACTCCCAGGGTCCTCTGGAGAGGTTGCCGGGGTCGGGTGGGCAGGAGGAGCTGAGCAGAGCTGTGGTGACAGTGATCTCTCGGACACAGACTCAAGTTCAGGGAGGAATTAACACAATTTGAAGTTCAGTTCCTTCATGTTGGTGGTCCCCACTGCTGCCTTGGTTTGTGGGGACTATGAAATTGAGGTTTGTGAGGGGCAAATTCAGGAGCACAATTTGGAGATTATGTTAAGTTCCTTCTTCCTGGAGCTAGAGTGTGCTCTGTGGTGGCCTCTTGTGGAGCTGTACACCAGTTGTATCTAGGACACAATCAGAGAACAGGTTGGGAGGAGCAGGGGCAGGGGCAGAAAGCCTCAGGTTATGGCCAGTGTGCAGTTTGACTAGGGCAGTGGTCTCTGGGCTGCTCACAGATCCTGTATCAGGTGTGCTTGAACCACCCTTCCAGGGTGGTTCTCTGATGGCCAGTGTTCCTTGGAGCTGGCACTGTGCATTTAATCAGTGTTTCATAATGTGGAACAGAGCCGGGCTCGGTGGTGCACAGCTGAAATCCCAGTAGTTTGGGAGGCTAAGGAGGGAGGATGGTGAGTTCCACAGCCTCAGCAAAAGCAAGGCCCTAAGCAACTCAGTGAGACCCTGTCTCTGAATAAAATACGAAAAAGGGATGGGGATGTGGCTCAGTGGTCAAGTGCCCTGAGTTCAATTCCCAGTACCTCCCCAAATTGTGGAATAATTTATATATCAAATTTGTGACAAAGCCTCTCTGAATATGTATATTATTTCTTCAATATCAGTTATATTATGGAATTTTTAAAATATGTTTACAAGTGTTTTATGTTGGTATCCCATTGTGTGTTATTCCCCCCACCCCAATTCTAGAGATTGAACCCAGGGCTTTGTGCATTGCTAGGCACGCACTCTGCCACCAAACCACATCCCCAGCCCTTTTAACTTTTTATTTTGAGAAGGGTCTCGCTAAGTTGCCCAGGCTGGCCTTGACTTTGCCTTCTTCCTGCTTCAGTCTCCTGAGTCACATGGATTACAGGCGTGTGCCCCTACACACACCCCAGTTCATAGCTTTTGAAAGTTAATCCCACTGAAAGAGTCTTTCATATGTAGGTTGTTTCCTATAAGATCATTCAAAAGTGTGGCCTCAGCCTCCCTTTTCCTTAAACTTCTTCCTAGGAAGGAAAGGGGACAACTGTCATTTAAGCAGTTTAGTTAATAGTTTCATAATTCCTGGCCTTTAAAATAGGCTGAAAAAATGGGAGATTTTCCTGAAGTTTATAATGAATAGGTGTTTCCAAATTCTGTATTCTTGTTTAAGCCTGATCCTTAACATAGCAGTCCAGTCCTGCGAAGTTTTTTCCTTACGTTGCATTTCATCATTTCTAAGATATTTTAGTACCTTTGATACTGGAATTTGTCTTATAATCAGTGTTAAACTATTTCAAAGTTTAATCCATAGTGTTTTCTTTCCTGTGTACATTTATTAAGATGGGGTACATTGAGTTGTGTAGTTGTAAATTCCTTTAAAGATTATCTTAGTTAACTCTCCTAATAACCCAATGAAATAGGAAGAGAAAGTCTTATTTCCATTGTGTTCCCGAAATGCTTCAGAGGGAGGGTTTGTTTGGGAAGTTTGCTTTTGTGCCTACAGACTGGAGGAGGTGCTGGGTCCTGCACCAAGCCTTGTGTGGCTGAGCCAGCAGGTCCTCGTCCTCTACCTCAGAGTTTTCTTCAGCTGTCCTATTGATGAAGCATTTTGTCTTTTAGGTCAGAAATGTTTTCAATATGACAGCCAAAGAGGGAAGGAAGAGATCAGTCCGTGTCCTGGTGGCTGTGGGGAATGGGCAGGGAGCTGCAGGTGAGTGGGGTGACGCTGAACACAAAGAGGCCTGGCTGCCCGGCTGGAAGCCAGGGCCCTGCTGCCAGTCTCACTTTTTCTACTAATAGAGCCGCCTAGAGGTCTGGGCTCACAAACCTGGTGGTAAACCACGAAGCTTCTCAGAGAAAGAAAGAAAAGCTCTTAAGGCCTACATCTGAGGACTGGGTATTTTAAAGGGCTTAAGACACTATTGTATGGTGCATAATAGTGAAAACTTAGAACAAGTTCAATCGGGCCTGGTTACAGGATAGCTGTCCAATATAATATTCTTTTTTTTAATATTTATTTTTAGTTATAGGTGGACACAAGATCTTTATTTTTTATGTGGTGCTAGGGATCAAACCCAGTGCCTCACGCATGCCAGGCGAGTGCTCTCCCTCTGAGCCACAACCACAGGCCTCCAAAGTAATATTCTATAGCCATTAAAGAATTGTGAAAAATTACTTACACAATAAGTAATTTTGGTTAAAAATTTGTCATGTAATCATGATTTTTTTTTAAAGTCATTTATATGCAAGGAAAAAAACTAGAAGACTGTACACTGACTGATAAGTGTTCACTTGGGTTAGCAGGTTTGTCAGTCATTTAAATTTTCTTCTTTAGACTTTTAAAGTTTCCCTACTGAACATCTTGTTTTTGAAATGTGTTCACATAGAACTGAAAAACTGTTTGTTGCTTCCTTTTGAAAATTTCAAAGCAAAAGCAAAAGACATGATAGTGCTTTGCTGTAAGAGACCATGGTTAGCAGTTAGTGTTGTCTCTTTTCAAAAATATCTTTTCTGAAATTTTGTGTCCATGTTACCTCCCTTTACCTTTTTATCAAAAGCTTAGCAGAGATCTTATTATAGCCATGAATTTGCACCTTGCTCTTCTTGCTTGGTTTTGCCCTGAGAGGTCTTCTGTTAGCATAAGCAGATTTCTGGTATTGGTTTCATAGTGTTCCAGTGTGTGCATAGACATGATTTTTGACCCAATCCCTATTGTTTCCAAATTTGTATCATTTATTACAAACAACAACAATAACATTGACCTTTTTGTACATGGAGCTTGTTGAACTTTTGGAAATATAGAAATAGGAGAAATGTCTTGAAATTGCTGCCGCACTGGGTGTAAATGTCAAGTATTGCCAGATCTCCTCCTCAAAGGTTGCATCAGTTTATGTCCCTCTGTACCACCCATCCTTGCCCTGAGTAGTATCAGACTTTACTGATTGTCAGTATGATCCCTGAAACGTCTCTCCCAGTTTACACCTGTACTTTCTAAGTTAGGAGAGTGCCGACGCCATTTTGCGTGTTCATTGGCCGTTGCGCTTTCCCTTTGGACATCTGTCAGTCCAGGTGCTTTGCCTATTGTTTTAATTGGGTGGTTTTCTTGTCTTTATTGATTGGGATTAGCTTCTTGTAAGTTAAGGACATGAGCCTTTTTTGTCTTATCATCTTTTGACTTAGTTTTGAATTTTTTTCCACATCGAAGCTTTAAAATCCACAGAAGTTTTAAACCTTAACATAGCAAATTTATCAGTCCTAGGTCACTTCTGGTTTGTGTTTTGCTTAGAAAGTCTCCTTTTGAAGATTATAAGTAAGTGCACTCATATTTCCCTCTAGGACTTCCATGGTTTACTTTGTTCTGTTTAAACTAGGAACTGGAATTGAAGCCCTTTTCATCCCAGGCCTCAGATGTCTTGCCTATTTTATTTTCCTGTGTGTAATTTTAAAACAAAGTACTTTTTTCAAATTAAATAATAAATGGTGGCAGCAAATAATGGAAGCATTTCTGCAACTTGTGATAGACCTCATTTCCTAGGGTAAAGCATTTACAAATTGGAAACTATTAGGTTTATTTTTCTGGTTAATTAAAATTGAAATTCTACTGAAATCATAGTTTTACTCTATAACAATGTATTTTTCCCCTATCCCTTCTTGTCATTTTAATCTCTTTGCACAAGTGCCCCAAAACATTTGCCTTTTATAAATATAGAGCATACTTAATTTTAAAAATTGAGTATATTTCATTTTATTAGAGATTTATAAAAGGTCATGTTATGTATCTCAATGTCAAGTCTGTCGAATGCCTCAGAACAGATGAGCACATCTCTGGCTTTCTTCATGGCTGGTTGTGCAGAGCAGGTGTTCTGTGGGCAGTTGAAAGAAGGGCGTGAAATGCTGTAGAGCCCAAACTGGGAGCTGGGGAGAGGCACAGGCTGGGTCAGAGTAGCTTTCCTTTTCATAAGTTTTGCTTTTTCTTTTGAAGGTTTTGCCATTGGGAAGGCCACTGAGCGGGTGGATGCTTTCAGGAAAGTACGTGCATGTTTTTCTTTGTTAACATTTAGTAGAAGATGAAAAGCTCTGTGTTCACATGGGGGCACTGCAGGCACACAGTCACGTATCACGAAGGAATCGTCAGTGTATGTGTGATAATGATATTGTAGCTAAGTCCTTATGTTTTAAGGTGCATAGGTGGAATTTTTTATAATAAAATACTTTATAAAATAGTTTTGAAACCCAGCGAGAGATTTAGGAGAATTTGTTCCTTCCTTTCTTCAGGCAAAGAACAAAGCCATCCACTATTTGCATTACATAGAGCGGTATGAAGACCATACAAGTGAGTGTGGGTCTTTTCTTGTAAGATTTGCAGAATGCCACTGTGTCCTGGTGTGTCTGTGACATGCCCAATGGGTGTCTTTGTGTTGCTCTGACTGCATTCTTACAAATGTGCAAAATGAGGAAACAGCCTGGCCTCGGGGGGTGGCAGGAGAATGAGTGGGGTCAGCGTCTGTGTGTCCTGTGGGCTGGCTTCTTAGGGCAGCACCCAGTGCTCTGTGGCTTTTGCAGACATTAAAGCCACATGCCTGACCCTCCTGTGTCTGCTTTACCCCCCAGTATTCCATGACATCTCCTTGAGATATAAGAGGACACACACATCAAGATGAAGAAATAGCCCAGAGGTAACTGGAAAGCTCTGACTCTCTGTTGAACATAAAGCAGAGAAAGCACCACAGTCCCACCCTCCCCCCTGGGGTTGTTCGCCTCTCCTTGAACTCATCCTGAGAGTGACAGATGGAAGTCCTGAATTAGGCTGAGGAAGGCCAGGCTCCTGGGGAAGAAGCCAAGGTCGGGCTGCACAGGCCCAGGCCTGTTCCTGGAGTGGCTGAGGCATGCAGAGCAGGTGGTGGTGGTCCAGTTGGATGAGTGGGCACGTGGTTCCTCCTGGAGCCTTCACCCAGCTGGACGGTGTGTTTTCCTGCCAGTCACGTGCTGTTCCTCTACAAGTGTCGTGGTGTTAGGCTTGTTATTTGGTGCTGGGGATTAAAGCAGAGCCCCACACCTGTGAAGCACGCGCTGTCACGGAGCTCCCCCAGCCCCTCACCATTGAGTACTGTTGAACTTCTATGATCTCTATTCATTGAGGCACTGGGTGAGCAGAAATGGCCTTTCTTGTCTTGTGGACAGGCCACAGGCAGTGTTGGTTATGGGGACAGTCACACCCAGTGCACTCTTGGTGCAGAATTCTTAAACATTTGGATTTGCATTTTGCTTGCAGTTCTGTAGTAAGAACCTGTTTCATTTGACTGTAGTTTTTTAAATCTCAGGAGTTCAGGTCAGGAGCTGGGCGCAGTGGTGCACACCTGTAATCCCAGTGACACTCAGAAGGCTGAGATAGGAGGATTGCAAGTTCCAGGCCAGCCTCAGCAACTTAGTGAGGCCCTAAGCAACTGAGCTACTGCCTTGTGCCTTCCTCAGTGCTGTCAAGAGGAGGAGGAGGGCCACCTTCATCAGGGTGGCCAGAGGTGGCCTCTGAGCAGGGGCAGTGTGAGTGAGATCCTGAAGGAAGAGGAGCAGAGGGGCAGGTCTGGGAGAACGTTCCAGGCTGGTGCGTGCCCCAGGTAGTGTGCCCTCCTGCACAGGCCATGTGAGGACAGTGCAGTAAGTGGGGTCGGGCACGGGGTGTGTGTGTGTGTGTGTGTGTGTGTGTGATAATGATATTGTGGGGGGAAGATCCTGCAGATGTCTTTGTTTAATTCAGAGAGCAATGGCCAGTGAGAGGTTGTGCCCCGGAGCCTTGATTTGCTGAGGATCAAACCCAGTGCCTCACACATGCCGGGCAAGCGCTCTGCTCTATAGCCCCAGCCCTGGCTTGTGTTTTTGATGCTCTTCTGGAGGAGGGATTGCCGGTGGCCAAGAGCAGGGCACGTGGCTAGAGGGGAGGAGACCACCCCAGCACTGAAGGCCATCAGGGAGGTGAGAAAGCACTCCAGGAGCCACCAATTCAGGAGACGCTGCCACTTAGGCCAGAAGGTGTTCCCAGGAGAGGGAAGTGGTGTCGCTGCCAGGGCAGCTGAGTGGTCTAGGAGGGTGAGGACAGGCGTCTCCCTTGATGGTAACCAGGCATGGACACGGGAGCTGGCCTGGGCAGAGGGCCAAGAGTTTTCAGGCACTAAAGTTTTAATGTAAGTAACATCGTGGTTTCCCCCCCCACTACGTTTAAGGTAGATATTCTGTTTAATTTTTGTACATACCATTGAATAAATGTCGTCCTAGAAGTCACACTAGCTGGGGGTGGTGAAGCCAAAATGTCATTCCCTAAACCCAGAGCCACACGAAAGACAGCATGCTGGCAGGTGCTCAGTCCATTTCCTGTCTCCTAGGATACGGCCTGCGCTGCCACAGGGCCATCATTACCATCTGCCGGCTCATTGGCATCAAGGACATGTATGCCGAGGTCTCTGGGTCCGTCAACATGCTCAACCTCACCCGGGGCCTCTTCCATGGGCTCTCCTGCCAGGTAACCTTCCCTGGGGTTTGAGCAGGTCTGGCTATGCTGCAGACCAAGGTGCTGAGGGTCTCCTAGGGGCTCCCACGGCCACCTGCTGCAGTGACCCCAGGGCTCTGCTGCCCAACCAGAGCTAATCTTGTTTCTCAACATCACCTCACCCAGTCGTTTTGAACCAAATCTCAGGTCCCATTTTATTTCATTCGTAAATATTTCAGTGTATTTCTAAAGGATCAGAATCAGAAACCTGAGAAGTGGTTTCTGATTCTGATCCTTTAGAGGATCTAAAGGATCCGTTTACTTCTATGGTAGAGCGCTTGCTAGGAACACTTAAGGCCCAGGTTTGATCCCCAGCACTGGGGAAAAAAAAATGTCATGGTACCCTTACCATTCCTAAATATCATGACTCAGTATTATCAAGTATCGAATCTGTTCATTCAAATCTATCCATTCGTCTGATTTAAAAACTTTTTTTTTTACACAGTTTTTGATTCAATCCCATTGATTTGATTCAATCCAGTTGAGAAGATGTCAGCACTTCTAAAGTTTCTCCTGTGTCTTTTAAGTCTCTCTTGGTCTGTCCCTCTCTCTTCCCCCCTTGCTGCTGTTATGTTGAAGAAGTCAGGTGTTTTGTCCCATAGTGTTTCCAGGGTTGAGCACCCGTGGAGTCCTTGATGTCCTTTCCCCCCTGGACCTCCTGTGATTTGGTTGTTAGATCTCAGGGCTCCACCAGGTTCAGGCTTGGTGCTTGGCCCGGCAAGCACGTGCTTAGGGAGTTTGGAAGGCGAGGCCTGGCGTACCCCAGTTTGGGGTGGGAAGGTGGGCTGAGGCATCCCCCTGTGACAGCCACTGTGGTTTAACCACCCAGAATCAGCTGGCACTGCTCTTTCCCCCAAGCTCTCTGGTGGGTTCTGCACTCCCACCCCCACCCCACCCCTGTGGTGGTGCCTCTCACTCCTATAGCCACAGGGACCCTCGGAGACCTAACTGCTGTTCTCACTTTGGTCTTGCCCAGGAAACCCACCAACAGCTGGCCGACAAGAAAGGTCTCCATGTGGTGGAATTCCGGGAGGAATGTGGCCCCCTGCCCATCCTGGTCGCCTCCCCCCGGGGGGCCTTGAGGAAGGATCCTGAGCCAGAAGAGGAGGTTCCCGACATCAGGCTGGACTGGGAAGAGGTGAAGGCTGCACAGGGAATGAAGCGCTCTATTTGGTCAGGTCTCAAGAGGGCCTCCACCTGACCTTCCTGCCACCTGGCTCCCCTACTGCAACACCGTGCCTGCTGCCCTAGGCGCCTGGGACTCCCCCGTCACATCTTGCTGTGTCACCTCTTTTTTCTTTTTTGAGGTAATTTCAACCTTCTTTATTTACAAATAAATAATTCTAGTTTTGATTTATTGATCACGTGATCTGTGCCAGGCAGTGTGACAGGGACATTATGTACTGACCTCAGTTCAAGACTACTTTAAATACTCCATGAAACCAGCAAAAGCAAATGGAGCAGGGAGACAGGAAAAGACCCACCCAGGGGTAATGTGCACAGGGACATGAAGGGCTGTGGTGGCTGTGCCCGACGCCCGCTCGGGCTGACCCATCCCTGGGAGGTGACCTCCTGCCCTGTCCCTCACAGCTGCACCCACCTCCAGCAGGGCCCAGGCTGCCCTGGTGGCAGGAAGTGCCTCATTGTTCCAACTTGAACATCAAGTGCCAGCAGCAGGAACCTCTTGTCACACGCTTGACACCTCTTGTGTGGTGTCTGGAGAAATGTCTCTTCACCTCTTTTTGCCCATTTGAAAAATTGAGTTATTTGTGTTTTTATCATTGAGTTGTAAAGATGCTTTAGTATTGTGGACACAGGCCCCTGTAAGGGGTGTGACCCACCATGTTCCTCCTCCGTGGGCAGATCATCATTTCCTGTTTCTTTGAATACTTTCTCTGCCCCCATCCTCCCCCAATCCTCTGCCTACCCAGGTAGGCCCTTGTCACAGTCCCCCAGTTTATTGCCTTTAAGACAATAGAGTAGTTAAAGCACAATTAATGCCAACATTTTTTTTACACATGTAGATGTGCAATGTATGATAACAACACAGAGACCAGGCAGGAGTCCTGGAAATATGCTGTCACCTGGTTCTCTCAAGGGGTCATTTGAAGGTGGACTGGTTAAGGTAAAGATGTGCACTTAAACCCTATTGTAAAGGAGTCACTAGCGTGACACAGAGCTGTAGCTATTAAGCCAGCAAAGAGAATGAGGTGCAATCTTAAAAATAACTCATTGTGCTGTTGCAGTGGCACACACCTGTAATCCTAGCTGCTCAGGAGGCTGTGCAGGAGTTTCCCAAGTTCAAGTGCAGCCTCAGCAACTTAGCAGGACCCTGTCTCAGAAAGGGCTGGGCAAACATACAATGCTCTTGATTTGTTGATTATACATATCCTTTGATTAAAGTCCAAACATAACGAGTCTTTAGAGACATTTTGTATCAGAAAAAAATAAACTTTTCTTTTGCAAGTTGCTAGATAATGTAGAAATTTGGTACAAAAAAAACAAAATGCAAAAAAATGTGTATGTATTTATAGTGAATAGGATTGCCTGAGGCGCGTAATACTTGTTTATTTAATGTGTGCCCTTGCAGACAATTTTACATGTTTGTATGACAGGACATACATGTATGTGTGAGTGTGTGTGTGTGTGTGTGTGAGAGAGAGAGAGAGAGAGAGAGTGTGTGAGAGTGTGTGTGTGTGTGTGAGTGAGAGAGAGAGAGAGAGAGGGGGAGAGAGAGAGAGAGAGAGAGAGAGAGAGAGAGAGAGAGAGAGAGAGAGAGAGAGAGTATGTGTGTGTCTTTTATATACAAAAGAGGCTGAAATATCTATCCAGGCAGAATATGTGATCAGACCCAAGCCTGTGCAGGGAGTTGGGTGACCATTAACTTATGCTGATCTGATGGGTCACAAGTCCCAATGTGTATCACCCACACTTCAGTCAGCAACAGCAGCCAATCTCCCAACTGTAGCAGCATTAGTTAGTTTCCCTGCACACTCTGTGTTCCTGACATCACAGTGCTGTAAGTTGGTGGCCCTCGTTAAGCAAAGTCATATTTGCAAAATAGCATTATTTGTTTTTAAAGCTTTTAAAGACATGGTTTTCTTGGGGGGAAAAAAAAAGGCTTGGGACCCAGCTCAGTGGTGGATTGCTTGCATCGATGTGGGAAGCTATGGGTTCCATCCCCCGCACCACAGAACAAACTCAAAAAACCCTCAATCCAAGAGAAGGCAGAAAAAGAGGAGAAGGGGAACAAGGAACAGGCGGCCCCAAAGAGAAGCCTGGGAAGTTCAAAGCAGCCGTTCCTAGACCGCACTAAGTGCAAGCCCTCTGAACACCTGTGCACATCCTGTCAGCGCACTGTGCTGTGTTCTGTTGAGCTTAACTTTGTCCTCCTGGTGTTCCCCTTCAGGGTCTGTCCACTTCTGGCAGCAGGCTGGTCCCGTCTCCACCTCTCCCCGCAGTTCTCAAGTATTTTAATGTTCTGCCGTACAGTGCGTGCTCCCTGAGTATGGTACATCTTGGAGAACTGTCCCATCATCATTCAGGTGGTGTCCCTCTATATGATTGGCAGTTTTCCTTGCACGTAGTTAATATAGTCTGAGCTTCATACAGTGACTACTGCTTTCCTTCACTAGAGTTGGTCCCGTGTTTCCCTCTTCAACACTTCACTCTTAATCTACGGTGGTCCCCTCGTACCCACGGTTCAGCTCGCCAAGGTTTCAGGTACTTGTGGTCAACTGCAGTCCCAAACTGTTAAGTGGAAAATTCCAGAAATAAAAAAAATTCCTAAGTTTTAAATTATATTTCATTGTGTGTAATGCTATGAAGTCTCGCACTGTCCCCCTGAGGTATGAATCGTCCCTTTGTCCAGTGTGTCAACACTGTATACGCTCCCTGCCTGTTACTCACTCTTGGTAGCCATCTTGGTTATCAGATGGACTGTTGCAGTATTACTGCTGACACTCACATACCCCTGATTTTACTTAAAGCTTAAGGGGAGCGATGGTGGGAAGTTTATTGAATTATGTTAAAATTATTCTATTTTACTATTAGTTACCATTGTCAATCTCCTCCTGTGCCTAATTTATAACAGTCATAAGAATGTAGATATAGGGGGAAACAGTGTATATAGGGCTCAGTGCCATCTGCAGCTCAGGCATCCACTGGGAGTCTCGGGATGTATCCCTGGGTGGGGGTACTACTGTATATTTTAAGTGGACTTCTAGACACCAAAGGGTTGGAACCTGTTTTTTGAACCCCTCTGATAATCTCTGATAATTGGTACGTTTAGGCCCCTGACATATAATGTGATTATTGATCCAGTTGAAATAGCATCTGCTGTGCTTGGTACCGTTCTGTGTAATTGCCCTGGTTCTTTGTGCCTGTTTTTGTCTGTCTCTTCTTTTCCTGCCTTTTGATTCCATCTACTCACATTTCTCAGCACACCTGTTATACTTCTTTTTAAAAACCTTTTTTAGTGGTTGTAGTGTATACTGATAACTAACCCAGGTCCACTTTCGGATGACACTGCCGGGTCAAGACTGGTGTCAGTACCTCACAGCAACAAAGCATTCCTGGTGCTTCTGCCACCCCGCGTCACACTGTCATCTCACATGTACATATACAGTTCTCATCGAGGACATTTGTTAATTTTGTTCTGAACAAACTTATCCAAGAAAACTTAAGTTGTTATTCTTTTCTATGTAAGTCTCTTTCTGGCCGGGATCATGGTCCTTTTCTTTTAAAGGACTTCTTTTATCATTTCTTGCCAGGCAGCTTCCTGGTGACACAGTCCCTCCGTGGTGTGTCTGAGAGTCTCTATTTCTCTTCACTCTGAGGCTGAGTTTTCAGGACATGGCTGTAGGTTGGGGGGCTTTCACCTCAACACTTCTAAGTGTTTTGCTCCACGCTCTTCCTTGAATACTTTCTGAGCAGTTGGATATATTGTGTCTCTGTTCCCAGAGGCAGGGCTTCTTCCACTGGCCCCTTTAGGGTGTGTGTGTTTGATGGTGGTTCTGTTTTGGTGTTGGCTTGGCTTTCTCTTGGTGCTGCAGTTTGGATTCCTGGAGGCTGAGGCTGGGTGGAGTTGTTTTGTTGTTCCTTCTGCTTGAAGTTCTCTGAGCCACTTTGATTTGGTACTAATTTGGGAAGTTCTCCTCTTCCGTGGATTCCCATCTTGTCTACATGACACCTCTTATCTTCCCACAGTTCTTAGATGTTGGTTCTTTCTCTCCCTGTCTCCCTCCCCCTCAGCCTCTCGCCCTCTCCCTCTCCCTCTCCTCCTTTCCCTCTCCATCTCCCCCTCTCCCCCTCTACCTCTCCCTTCTCCTCCCCCACTCCTCTGCTTGTCTCCCTTTCTCTCTCCCTGTCTCCCTCTCCCTTGTTGCCCCCTCCTTCTCTCTCTCTCTTTCCCTCTCCCTCTCCATCTCCCTCTCCCTGTCTCCCTCATCTCCCTCTCCCTCTCCCTCTCCCTCTTCTCCCTCTCCCTCTCCCTATCTTGCTTTGCTTTCGTGTTTTGGAAGCTGAGACATTCTTTGCTCAGTGGAGTCCAGTATGTTAATGAGCTCATCAAAGCTCTTCCTCATTTGTGTCCCACCATTTTGTGTCTCCATCTCTTTCTGCCTTGTCCCCTCTGCTGGTGCCTGTTCTCTGTCTTTCCATGAGAGCCCTTGGCAGGTTAGTCGTGGTTGTTTGAGGGGTTCCTGGTCTGAGTGTCCCAGCATCCCTCCTGGTGGGAGTCTAGTGTCCGTGCTTGCTCCTCTCTCAGGCCTTTGCCTTTTAGTCTGCCTTGTAACTCTAGCACTGGGGAAGGGAGCTCGTGGAAATAGGCCTTGAGGAGTGTCCAGGAGTGGGAGGCAAGCTTTCTGTGGCCCCTCCAGCGGGTCCCTGTCTCCTGAGCCTGCATCCTGGGCTGGGAATGTCCCTAGTGCTTCTCCCTGTTGCCCTCTTAGGTGGAACAGCAGGACTCAGGGTGCTGGAGCTGGTTGCCTGCCTTCCCCCAGGTGACACAGGCTCTGGTGATTCCCAGTTGTTCAGACTCTGATAAAGCAGTTTCTCTAGAGGGCAGCCTTGTTAGGAACAGAATGCTCTGGCATATGTCAGAAAGGTCCAGAAACATGAGGAACCTGGAGACAGTCTCAGTGGGAACACTGAACTCCTGCAGCTGAAACCCACAAAGGTGGAGGGCCCCTGTGATCTGGCGGTGGTTCTGAGTTTTTCTTTTTCTTTTTTCTGTTTCTTTCTTTTTTCTTTTCTTTTTTTTTTTTTTTTTTTTTTGGTACTGGGGGTTAAACTCAGGACATCACTCTGCAGAACAAGCTCTGCCCACTGGGTTCCCTCCCTGGAGTTTTCAATATTCAACTTGCCTACTGAGCCTCCAGAAATCCATCAATTACAACCTGCCTTTGCCAAGACTAGTATACACATTTTCATAGCAGCTTTGTTTATAGACAAGAACTGGAAACAGTGTAGATGTCTATCAGCAGGTGAGTGGATGCAGACTCCCCAGGCCCACCTTATGAGACAGTTGATCACTCAAAAATAGGAAAGGGTGAGCTATTGGCACTTAACCTTGATGATGCTCAAAATAATTATGTTGAAAGAAGCCAGATTTAAAAAAAAAAATAAAACATGCTGTATGATTCCGTTTATTGAAACTTCTAGAAAGTATATAGTAACAAAAAGCAGATCAGGGGTCACCTGGAGATGTGAGGGGGGATGGTGGAGGTGTGAAGGGATTGCAGAGAGGCAGGAGGAAACTTTTAGGGTGATAGACATGTTGTTTACATTGATTGTGGTGCCCTCACAGCTGATGCATAGTATTGGAACTCAGCAGAGTGTGCTTGAAATGTGCAGGTTGCTGCCCTTCATTGAAACTGTTTTTTGAAATTAGCTACAACCAACAGGGGACAGAGAAGCCCCCAAGTGGTCTCTTCCTTTACTGAAGACTATGATGTAGAAATTGATTGCAGAAGAAATCTCTTTCCTGTCCATGCAATGTTTTGAGCTTATCAGTGCTTAACTCCTGCGTGGCTAAATCGATCCTGCTTCAAATGCTGGGCGAGATCTTCAGGGGTGTAAGTACCACGTAGGCAACATGATGCCAAAGCGAGGTCTGTGCCCCCAGATGCAGGTCCCTTCCCTCATGCATCAATCCTTTGGGGATTCCAAGGCCTTTGGAAAGAAAGTTGAGGGGTCCTGGGAGCAAAGAGGGTTGGGGATGTGCCAAGGGATGAGTAGGAGGTGCGCACTGGGAGGAGGACACTCCACACGGGCCTCCACTGTGCACCCAGTGTTCCACGAGGCTGGTTCAGAGCCAGGGCTGCAGGCCAGGCACATCTGGGAACATTGCAGGTTCAGGGGACTCTGCCGAGCCTAGAGAAGGGGATACTGGTGCTGAGCAGCATATATCAGGGAAATCGGTCGCTCCCACCTGACTGATCCCTTTCCAGGGCAGTCTTGGGGCCCTGCTGCAGGGACACCCAGTGAGGATGCTCGAGGAAACCTTTCTGTCCAGGAACGCGGTGGGGCTGGTGAGGGCTGGGGTCCTAGGGCGAGCTGGCTGCAGCTTTTTACCTGAAGTCCCCCTGTCCCGCCCCTTGATGATCCTCCTGGAGTCGGGCCCCAAGTGACTTCTCCCTTGGAAGCCTTTGGGAGGCACCGAGGAACTGTCTGGGGCCCTGTCCCTGAGGGCCACAGGGCTTTCAGTGTTTGCTGACTTGAGTCTTGGGGAGTTTGTAAGGAGGACTCCAGCCCTCCACCTCTACCCGCAGACATCCAATGGATGGCTAAAGGCAGAATTAGAAGGGCAGCATCTCTGCCTCAATATATGGCCCATCCATCCCCTTTGCCTGAGTCACCTTGGATTTGTTACTGGACCCTGCTGGCTTCATCAGTGCCCACCAGCACAAGGAACAGGAAAAAAAAAAAAAAAAGAAAGAAAAAGGAAAAAATCAAGAACTTTGATCAAACTGGGGAGAAGCAGCCAGAAGGCTTGGAAGAAGCCCCTGACCCACAGAAGTGGTTACAGTTTATAGAAACAAAACCGAAGTGATCTACATACGTGAATTTCCTTGGCCTGAAGAAAAGCAAAAATGGGAAAAACACAGAAAATGCCTAGGCAGATGGCCTGTGCCCAGGCCTGAGGAAGGGCAGGACCCATCTTAGCTTTCCTGGCTCCTGAGGTGGGAGTAGGGTTGCAGCCCGTCGCTATTTTCAGCAGAAGAAAGTTGCTCTTAATTCAGAATCCAGACCCCCACCCCCATGCAGTCTGTTTCATGTCCCAGGAACAAGGTCTGATTGATGTGCATCTGAGAGCCAAAGCTGGTGACACAGCTCTCCTGACAAGGCACCACCTGGCCAATCCTGGGAAGATGGACAGACCTCAACTGGTCAGGACCACCTGCTTTGGCAGCTGTGCAAAGCCCAAGCCCTTGCCCTCATTCCCCTCTCTATAAAAGCTCCAAGTCATTGTCACCCCCTGAAAACAGGCTAAGATGTGGGTCCCCTGCCTTCCCCGTGTGGCTGCACTCATAAAAGTTCCTTTCCTGCTGGGCATGGTGGTGCATGCCTGCAATCCCAGAGATTCTCGGGAGGCTGAGGCAGGAGGATCACTTGAGGTCAACCTTGGTGATTTTGTGAGACCCTCAGCAATGTAGCAAGACCCCTTCTCAAAACAAGAATAAAAAGGATTGGGGTGTGCTCAGTGGTAAGGCACCCGGGTTCAATTCCTAGTCCTTTACCTGGAGCTGAAGCTCCCTTCTTCCTTTTCTTTTGCGGGTTAAAGCTTCCCCTGTGCATTCAGTGTCATTGGACTTGGAGTTATCATTGACCCAACTCAGAAGTTCCCATCTCTGGTATCTCCACCTCCTCTTGGTACTGGGGATTGGACCAGGGGCTCTGCCACTGAGCTACATCCTCAGCCCTTTTAATTCTTTATCTTAAGACAGTGCCTCAATAAGTTGCTAAACCTGGCCTCAAACCCACAATCCTCCTGCCTCAGCCTCCTGAGTCACTCTATCACAGGTGGGTGGCACTGTGCTCGGCCTGTGGTTGCATTTGGATGCAGTCCAAGCTGCTGCAGGTTTGAGGAATGTTCTGTGGGCATCTATATAACAGTACCTGGACAGGGGTGCTTTCTGCAGGGGGCGCCAGACCCTCTCGCTGTTTTTTTCTGTGGATGTCTGCCTGGCCTGTAGTGGGTTGGTCACAGGACATTCAGGAGAGATCTAGGGCACTGGGCAGTGCCCTCCATCCAGCAGGTGACCTGGCAGGAAGAGCCCTTGCAGCAGGGAAGTGGGGTGGCACTCTGTAGGTGAAAGCACAGAGCTCTCTGATGACTAGTGACTAACACAATGTGAAGCAGAAACATCCCATGAATTTCATGTTCAAGTACAAAGCTGGCTAGGATGACTGGGTGGCATTGCAATCTCCTGAAGGTCCTTCTTGGATTCATACAAAAAGAGAGAGCGAGGGACTAAGGGGCAGGAAGGAAACACAACTTTTTCAAACACTGAGATCTGGAGTCCAGCTCCTGCCATGTAGTCAGTGAATGAATGGATAATAATTGTTTTTACGGGACCATGTGACCTGGGGCTGCTCGGCTTCCTGTGGGCCCTCAGCATCCCTATGTATAAAGCAGGGGCACAGACCAAGGGTGCTGTCAGCTTTCTGTTGCTGTGACAAAGCATCTGAGAGAATCCCCTTAAAAGGAAACAGGGTTTCTTTTGGCTCACGGCTGCATAGGTCTCAGTCCATGGCACCTTAGCCCTGTTGCTTTGGGCCTGTGACAGCACAGTAGGACATCCTGGCAGCTGGAGCACATGACAGAGGAGGCTGCTCATTTCTGATACTGGGGATATTGGGACCCAGCCCAGTCCTACCCACCCTGGGAAGAGGGTGGGTAGGACTGGGCTGGGTCCCAATATCCCCCTCAAGGTCACACCCCTAATGATCTCATTCCTTCCAGGAGGCCCCACCTACTAAAGTTTCCATTATGTCCCAAGGGCCACAGGCTGGTGACCAAGCCTTTAGCACATGGGCAATGGGGACATTTGACATCCAAACCACAATACCAAGTGATCATTAGCTGGGGGCTAACCCCTGGTCTCCGGGCCAACCCCTCCCCACAGCCCAGGCCTGGGGAGATTGACTGCATTCTGCAGGACATTCACTGCAGGCAGCTGCCTCAGCCAACAGGGAAGTCCTTAGCAGAGGCTCTTTTATTTCACGGGGGGTGGTACCAGTGATTGATCTCAGGGATGCTTGACCACTGAACCCCATCCCCAGCCCAATTTTGAATTTGATTTAGGCTCAGGGTCTCACTGATTTGCTTAGTGCCTTGCCATTGCTAAGGCTGATTTTGAAATTTTTGATCCTCCTGCCTCAGCCTCCCGAGGTGCAGGGATTCCAGGAGTGCACCACTGCGTTGGCCAAGGGGCTCCTTTTGGGCAGTGGGGTTTCCTTGGAGAGAAAGCTGACCCTGTCCTGGGGTCATCCCTGATTTGCCCACACAGCAAAGCTTTGTTACTTTTTCTTTTCTCTGGAGGGCAACTCAATTCATACCTAGTAAACATAGCCCCACAGGTTCTCTGATTAAGAATAGTGCAGAGCTGGGGGGCAGTGGTACATGCTTGTAATCCCAGACACTCTGGAGGCTGAGGCTGGAGGATGGCATGTTTGAAGCCAACCTTAGCCATTTAGTGAGGCTCTGAGCAACTCAGTGAGACTCTGTCTGTAATGAAGTATTTTAAAAAGGGCTGGGGATGTGGCTCAGTGGTAAAGCACCCCTTGGTTCAACCCCTGGTACCAAAAGAGAGAGAGAGAGAGAAGTGAAGAAATAAGGGAAATCAAAACTCAAGCTAAGATCTTAACCCTGCAAACGCAGCTGGTAGAGAAACGTGCTGACTTCAGGGCTATGAGGATTCACCTCACCAAGACTCAGGTAGCAAATGCTCTCCAAACCTGTCACCCTCAGGGCTGGGTGAGCTCTGCGGTAGAGCACTTGCCTAGCATGTGCAAGGCCCTGGGTTCAATGCCCGGTGCGGCAACAAAAAGAATTTCAAAACCCCATGTGATCTTCAGGTCCAGGGAGAGCAGTCAGAGCAGCTGTCTGCCCCTGAGACTGGGCCTGGGAGCATGCCAGGGGGCTCATCAAAGGTCCGGGGAATTGCCACCAGTGCGGCCAAGGTCACTCCTAGATGGCAAAATGAAACCTGTGAGCCACGTTTTCTGTGACTCTCAGGAATCCCTTCCACACCTCTGTCCTTAAAACAGGGAAGAGTAATAATGTCACTCAGTCCCTTTGTAGTGCTGGGACCACAGTGGTCTTTAGAGGAGATCTCATGGCTGCCCTGGGTCACCCCCTGCTTCACATCCCCTTGGTGACCAGTGGTCTCTTCCCACCTGAATGCTGTCCAGACCCGACTCCTGGGGTGCAAGCCTTCCCCTCCACCCTTTACCAGTGCTCACCAGCTGCCCTGGGGCATGGGAGGCTGTGACCCAGGCTTGGGTAGGGCTTCCCCCTTAGCCAGAGCCGTCCTGAGAGCCCCAGGCTGCAGCCCCAGCCTGGAAGTGGCTGCCTGGAACAGAGCAGGAGGTTGCTCCCTGTGGCCCCTCTGGCCCCTCTCTTCCTCCTGTGGAAGGAGCATGTGAGGAATGGCTTGTCCTTAACCCTGTGCAGAAGCTTCCAAAGAAACCGCTTCAAAGCCCTGGAGCAGGGGAGGGTTTTGAAAGGTTTGTGGAGCCATCTGAGAAGAAATGGCAGAACTTCAGAGATGAACAAGAGAGCAGGAGTTCCAAGCCTCTTTCGATGGAGTTTCTAGCAAAACAGGATGTTGGTTGCAGGAGCCAGATGCAAGCCAGGCTCAGATGACCCCATGGAGTACCATCAGGCGACCAATGGCCACTTGAAAACTGTATCGTAAAAGAGCTTCCAGTCCTGAAGCGCAAACTATGCCAGGGGCCTCCAGGCTAAATGACAGAAGCAGGCACACAATGACACATGGCCTGTGACCTCACTCATGGAGAGTATAATACAGATGTACCATAGAAGTAGAAAACATTATTGTGACCAATATTTTCATAATGATGATTGTTAGGATGGCCTTTCATGTTGGTTGTGATAATTGACAGCTGTCATTTTACAAATAATGTTGATCAAACGCTCCCTCTGGGCCATGCTCTAGGCCAGCCACTCTACCTGCCTTGCCTACCTGATCCTCACAGTGTCCCCAAGAAGCCAACACAACAAACCAGAAAGCACAATGTCCCTGCTAGCAAGTGCAGGACCTAAGTCTTGAACCCAGACACAGAGACCAACCAAATTCAATGAAATATTTACTGGAATACTGGTAGAAATCTAGGAGAAGAGGCTGTGGCCTAGAAATGGGGAGGGTTGGCTTCAATCCTCAAAACCCAAAGCTGTCAAGATGGTTCAATTGACCATCCACGTTAGAAACTACTCTCCAACGAAATATGCCCCAAACATTGTCAAAACTGAGGGACCGATTGGGAGGAAATGGCAACCCAGTAGAACAGGAGGCACGAGGAGAAACACAGATGAGCACTATGCACGGGAGGAGGTCACTGGAACACAGCTGGCAAGAAGATGAACACAGGCTCAAATGATGTGTTTTATTTATTTATTTTTTACCCAAATTAAGGATGTTGATAATATGTGCTGGGAGGGGATAGGAAGATAAGCTTTTTTCATACACTTTGGAGGCACATTTAACATTATCCATGAAACTTAAAAAATGCACGAATGCTATGCTCCCTACAACACAGAAATTCAGGTCTTGGGACGTGCCCTGGGAAGCTCCCAGAAGGAAGTTCATTTCAATGCCGTGTTAAATTATAAGACGTGTACAATGCAATGGCCATTGGCAGGAAGTCTGTGGCCACAGTGAATAAGGAGGCACGTGCTGACTGCAAGTTCTTAGGACCTGTGGGTGGAAAGAAGACCCTGGACCACATGTTTCAGCTGTGGGACACAGACACAGCCCTGAACATAGGCTGGTCCAGCGGCACTGTGCATCTCTCCAGATCCACACAGTGTGGAAACCGCAGCCATCACTTGGTTTTAGGGACAGAAGCTGAGGTGATTTTCTTTTCTGAGAGATAGGGGACCACGGGTGACTCCCTAATAGACAGATGACCAGAGCCACCTCTGGGGAGAGTCTGGGCCAGGAGGTGATGGGAGAAGAGGAATTCGATCATCTGTTTCCATTTTTCTGTGATTTGGTTCAAGTGGTAAAGCGGTGCTATTTATTAATTAATGGATCAAATAGGTTCATCATTGTTTTAGAGTACAATTAGGTGCCTTCAAACTTTAGGCTACATGGGCACATTTGAGAACGGTGCCAGCCATTCTCTCATCCTTTGGGTCATTCCCCTCCTATGTCCTGTGAGACATTTTCTATGTGAGGCTTGAAGAAGAAGAAGAAGAGAATATTCTGTAAAGAAAACCTTATGATCTGTGCATTATAAAATTGAATGGGTTCATTCAGAAATCAGAAGTTCTATTGAAAGCTCTTTGCATGAGGCAAATAAAACTTATTTTTAGGCATCCTGGTGAAGACAAGGTTTTATCTTTCTGTCTCATGTCTGTGTTTTTCTTTTTATTTGTTAGAATGAAATCCATAGGTTGGCAGACCATTCTATCAGATGTGTACCTAGATGACATTTCAATTACCCACTTTTACATGGTAGACATTTTGTACATGAACACTGCCTGTCTGCAACTTTTTTTAAAACAGGACTGGGCTCAGGAGCCCAAATACCAATGTTAGCTGGAACATGTTCTCCAGTTTGGCCTATCTGTCAGTATTCCCTGAGGTCATCTGTTCCATGAGCTTCGTTACTCCTGCTCCCTCACCAGCTTTCATAGAAACCACATGCTGTCTATGAGTCAGAGACACCAATCTCACAACATAGCATTCTTTGAGTATCCAAAGTCCCACTTTTCACTTCGCCATGCCTGACATTGTCGGTAATATTTATCGGCAAATGTGAGATTTTCAAAGATCCAATTCTATGTGCTCCTTTCTCAAAGAGCCTTAGGCAGGGCTATAGCATACATAAATATGAAGGAAAGGCCTAGTTTTTAAAATGTCATCCATCGAATAGTTGACACATGTCTGAGATATTTTTTATTTTGGAGGAGGTATTATTTAATAGGGAATTCCAACAGCTACATGATAGTGAAATGAGAAGTCTTGCATCCATTTTATTCTTTGTGATGATTTTGATGAGTAAGGATAAGATACTTCCTTGTTCCAATGAAGATGTTGCCCACTTCTGTGAATGGATGCACCGTGTCACCCACTACTTGCATATCTGCATGTTGTGCTTGACATTACCATCGTACTCGGCAGGTGGCAGAAAGTCAATACTGAAGTTCAGCTCTGGTGTTCTAGCAGCTGTGCTGCAGATCCTTGGTGTGCCACCTTGTGCAATCCATGCTGCTCTGTTCATGTTCCTATTGACGTCCTGGTGATGAGCATCATGGTCTCCTGGTCTTGAGAATGGCCAAGCATTTCTCTGTGAATGTGGAAGGTGGGCATGTGGAAGGCTTCAGGGAGGAGGGATCATTGATCATGTACTCTAATCCATGTGCCTGTTTAATGACCTGTTTTTCTTCTTGGGTTTTAAGGGAGACACTGCCCTCAAACACTTCTGTGCAGCTGGGAATGCAGGCTTCTGCTTCACCTTGAAGGAAGCATTCATGAATCCTTTCCAGAAGACATGAGAAGAGAGAGTGAGCCTCTGGTAACATGCAGGTTCCTTGCATTGCCCATGGGCTAGAGGAGAGAAGAGTTGCTTCATGAGATTTGATCCCCTTTTTCCTGAAAAGTTCCACACGGAGGTGAGTCCCCAGCATGTTTAGACATCATTTCAGACATCTTTGTTGATGGAAATGAATCACACCCCCTGATGATGTGGAAGAGCTGAAGATGGGTTTGCTATGAATTTTCTATTTCATTTCTCAGGGCCTGAGTCAAGCCAGCCATTGTGCTGTCAGCGCATGAGCTGCTGGTCAAATGTGAGGAAGTGGTCTTGCTTTATGAAAACACCATCCTGAGTCAGTGAGCCAGAGGCAGCCTGCAGTCCCTGTTTTCCTGTAAAGGCAGATTGCTGTGGATGGCCTCTGGCCTCATCATGCAGCCCTACTCAGAGTAGGGGATTGAGGGTCCAGGCAGATCCCAGTTCCTTTTGACCTTTATTGCCATTGGGCCACCCCAGGGTCCTTGGACTCTACCTGGTCTTCTGGCCTGGGTCAGGGGATGTGAGGTTTGGAATCCCCCTCTGTGGCAGGATCCCAGGCCCCCCAGCCACTTGAGGGCAGCACATCCTTCCCTAATTGTGTTAGAGGGGGAGGATTCTCCCGCCCATCCTCATCCATGCTCATCCCTCATTTTGTAGCTTCGCACCTTAGGACCTTTATTCATTGACTTACGCTAAGATGAGTCAATCAGCAGTCTCCCAAGGGTTTACATTGTGGTAATTGACACCGAACATCTGTTTTGTAATTAAACCATTTTGGAGGACACAGTTGAGTGGCATTAAGCATGTTCATGTTGGTGTATAGGCGTCACCACCATGCATCTCCAGAACTCACGTGGACGTACTCTTGCCATCAATGCGGAATTCTAGTGCCCTTGAGGCCCAGGAAAAGATCATTGTACTTTATCTTTTTATGAACCTGATAATTGAGAATCTGAGATAAGTGAAATCCTACAAAATTTGCCTTTCTCTGGACACAATCATTTTCAAGGGATGCAGTTCACCCCCACTCGTGGGCATATCAGGTCCACTGCTAACTCTGCGGGTGTTTCAATTGCACTCTCGGTGACGGTGGTGACTGTGTGCACATGAGCTGTGTGTCCAGCTCAGATCCCAGGATCTAGGGTCTTTGGTTCCACGCAGCCTATAGGTTGCCTGTTCCTCCAGGTGTCTGCAGGCCAGTGGCACGAAGGCCCTGGGCCTGGTGGTTTCTTTAGGTGAGTGCAATACGTGTCCACAGTGTGGTGGGACATGATGGACTATAAATAGAAGCAATGCCTGGATACTCCTGGGATCTCAGTAGGCTCAGCCTGTGTGCTGAGAATTGTTGTGACCTCCTAATTAATGGGGCCCCAGAATCCCAGAGAAAAGGGCAAGTCCAGAGCAGTGGAACCTCACTGTCTCTGAGAGAACTTTTGGGGTGGGGGGCCGGGATACATTGATGTGAGGACTCTGATGCAGAGTCACGTGCTTCGAATCCAGGTAGAGGTGCTCAGGAACAGCCTGGGCTGGCACGTGGGTTCCCCACCTGCACACCTGTGGAACATCTCGGGGCTCTGATTAGCACAGCAGCCTGACCACGTGAGGGCATCTGCTGTCTCTGCGTACAGTGAGCTGGGTTTTCTTCACGTCCCTCAACAATTCCACATAACACCAGCTCTGAACCCAGAGTCCTGGGCACTTAGTTGAGGCTCCATCAGCTCCCACCTCTCTCTACCTGACAGAGCCCTCCTGGCTCCCTCTGCACTCATTACATTGAAGATGAAACCCTGGAGGGTGGGACTTCCCGTCATCCAGAAGTTCCCAAACACATTCCACTGTTCCTGGAACTCAAATGGTTGGGGGGTCCACAAGCACCCTGGCATCCATGTGTGGGAACCATGGTAGTATAATCAAGAAACAGGAAGGAGAGGGGTTGGACTGATCAGTACAGATGGCAGGGCCTAGTACAGAGTGGAACGGAGAGTTCTCACCCGGGGTGATTGTTGTGATGTGCACAAATGCTCTGCTGGTGCTGGGGTGCCCGCATGGTTTCTGGGGTCTTGAAAGGCTACAGATGCCCACAGAGTGTTCTCAGATGCACAGTGGGAGGCCCGTTGCAATATGTACATGTGGAAGAAGTAGGAGACCCCCTTAGTGTGGAGGTGCCATCTAGAAGGCAGCCTCACTTCTCTGAAAAAGTTGATTGGAAAAAAAGGGTCCGTACCTGTGCCCAAAGGGCCATATATGCTCCTGGAAGTTGGTGGTGGAAATAGTTCTCCATCCATTAATCACTCCCTCACTCACTAATGTCCTTGTGTCCTTGAGAAAGGCTCTCCCTTTCCTGGTTTTCCTGAATAGAAATCCTCTTGCCTCTTGGGTGAATAGGGTTATGGCTTGTGCAGAGGGTGGTGGTTTACTGAGCATCTTAGAGACTGTCCTTTATGGAGCCTAATGATCCCAACTGGGGAATGAGGCCAGGGTCCTAACTGTGGTTAGTGTGAGGACACCATGGGTTCAGAGAGGGAAAGAAGGACAAGGGAAACTCAGATGTCCCTTCATGGCCCCTGGAGTTAGAGGACTTACCCCTTTGCACCTGGGATCAGGAGACCTCATTTCCTCGAGGACACGCACACTCAGACGTTAATCTTGAGTGTGGGTTCCTTTCTGGGGTCCAGGGCTGTTGTTAGCCACCAGGAATGACAGTGCTCTCCATGCTGAGTGGAGCCAGTTTTTGCCAGGAAAGAGCCCGTGGTCACGCCTTGTGCAAAGCACCCCACGCCAGGGGCTCCCATCCCTACATTCCTGTCCTGAAAGGAAACCACTCAGAGGCAAGGTGGGTCCAACCACCTCCCATGTGTTCACTCATCACTGTGTTCCAGCATCACCCCAGTTCACAGTCCTGATGGGATTGGATGTGGCTCAGAATGTCACCTTCATGAGCTCTACCCTGCCACGGCTGCAGTTCTGCAGTGGGAGAAACTCAAAACCTCAAAACACATGCACATGAAAGAAAAGAGCAAGAGCCAGAGCCCAAACAGGGCCACATGTGGCAAGGACAGCTGGAGTGCCTAGGTTGGGACTCAGAATGATGTCAGTGGGGTGGCATTGCTGCTGACACCAGCATGATAACAGAGAGCCAGCCCTGCTCATTTTGCGGAGCAGTGTGTTGGGGAAGGCAGAAGAAATTGAGAGGCAGGATTGAGTTTGGCCCTAGGAGGAGGTTGGGTAAAAGGCCAGTGTGAGTTGGAGGGCCTGGGCAGATAGAGAGAGGCCAGGGCACACCCCAAAGCCTGGAGACTGCACTTGATGTCCAGGGTTGTGAAACACCACCTCCCCTCTTACTCACAACTGAGAGAAACGGGCATTGATGAGTTCCGTTTGTGTGCGGCTGCATCCAAGGTGGCTCGGCTAGGCACCTCTGTTTCCTTGACTCAGGAGGCTGGGAGTCCAGGCTCCACTGAGGCTGGGCTGGGAGGATCGGACTCTGAGTTTATGCCTGTGTTCCTGGTAGGATCCATGTTGGCTGAGCCTCAGTGTTTTTGCAATGAGAGGATGGGTGACTGTCATGTCTTTATCACAGGACACACTTGCTAAATGGATTTGTTTGCTCTGGGGAGGAAAGAGAGAGAGGGGAGTGGTGCTGGAGACAGGGATGCAGACAGGGGTCATGGACTTGGCATAACTCAGTCTTGAAGGTGATATCCCATCACCTGTACCCACTTCAATTCCCATGAATGCAGAGGCTGAGCCCCCTTGAGGTGAGGGGTGAACCGGTTCTGGGCAGCAGGATGCTGTGGTACCTCGGAGTCTCTGTGAGACCCCAACACTAGACACACTTGGCCCTTTTGAAATCTTAGGAGAAGCCTTGGGAAGTTGTATGGCAGAGGGGAGCAGCCTCTGCATCTCAGTCCCCTCCAACTTGCCATGGTGTAGAGAGGGAACTGCAGCCACGATGGGACGGACATTGGCCACGTCCCTGTGTGGGACACAGGCCTGATTGAGTTGGGGTGCATTCTTTGTCTCTGCCCTTCTTGTGATTGTCCCATCTCTACATTTGTGCTTTAGCCACCTGTGAGTCCCATCTCTGGTTTCAGAGAGAATAGAGGGTGTTATGGGCCAATAGACACAATAAACCCTAGAGATTAGATGCTACCCTACTTTCCAGAAAAGACTGGGCACACCATGAGTTGCACAATGATGGGACCAGGGTCCAAAAGCTGCTGAGAGGGAAGGACTGGTTGTGAATGCATTTTTGAAGGCTCCAAGCTGGAACTCTAGTGGCACCAAGCAGGGCAGATGCTGGTGGGGATGTTTGGGTAGTTGTTGGTGAACACCTGCGCACCTGAGATGTTTAGGCATGGAGGAGAAATCAGCAGCTCATAGGGCTTTTGAAAGTGGTCTTATGTGAAAAGAGGCTCAGGTATGGGCACAGGAAATGACATCATTGCCTTGACAATGGATCAAACAGAACATGGAACCCTGGTATCCAGGCACCCACTTAACTGACCAAGCCATCCGAGCTCATTTGGTTGGAGAAACTGGAGGGAGAAGGATGTTCTCCTGTGGTTGCAAACAATGCCGAGCCTCAGGCTCCCAGGAATCTCAGGGGGGCCAACTAGCCCTTTTGTGGATGCACTGGGTGAGGCTTCATCTTAGACGCCAGAGCCTCTGGCGATTGTCGCAGAGGAGCTCAAGAGTAACAGTGAGTAGCACAGGGCAGGTGAGCCCAGCAGGCCCTCTAGTCTGATCCCTGATGAATGGCCCAGGACTCCTATTCTGACTGTGTGTGTGTGGGTGTGTGTGGGTGTGTGTTTGTACTGATGGGAACTGTCCCATTGTGCTTTGACTCTAGTGTATTGGCACAAGTCATTTTTCTGTTTGTCACCATTTCCATTTTAAACCAACATTCTTGGTCCCAACCCAGGGTGAAAATGATGAGAACACGGAGGAGCCCTTCAGGGTACAGAGCCTTGAACCTTACAGGCAGGACCAGCTTAGGAATGAGCTCCTGCCTGTCATTTGTGGGAGGAACCTACATTGCAGCGGCAACATGGGGTTAATCTCCTGGGATTCCATCCCCACCCATCAGGTGCTGGATCTCTTGTTCCCAAGGTAAGCACCAGACCACCAAGCCCAAGTGTGTAGCCCCCTCATGCCTGGGTCTTGGGGCTGCCATGTACCTCTCAGGGACCCAAAGGTTTGTGATACCTAATGAGATAGAGGACCACACTCATAGTGGAATGTCAGTCCCGAATGGGACGAGTCCTGGAGGTGCCTGCCACAGCCTTGCAAGGGGAGTGAACTCCGCTCTCAGGCAGAGAAACCATCCTGACTCCAGCTGATCCACAGAGGTCCGTGGAGCAGTCCCCACACACTGGGCACCACAGCTCAATGGTGTGCACTGAGCTCATTCCCAGGTGGACTCAGCGAGGCCAGGTGGTCTTTCTGGTGTGATATTGGCTTTGTGAAGAACGTAGATCTGTGCCAGAGGCGTCTCAAAACTCAGGCCTTGGGAAAAGCACTTTTGGGTTAATAAAGACATGTTAATTTCCATAGTGGGACAGAGCATCCTAGCTGGGACATAGCTGGACAGGGGCTTTGGACATGGCGGCTCCCACACCCAGAGATATGTGGGAATCAGCAGTTTGGGCTCATTCACTGATGAACATGGAGAAAGCACCCACTGTGTGAAGACACGTTTCCAGTCACATTTCATAATTCATTGAAAAATAGGGTGCAAATGACTGCCATTGTGTCCCTTTTCATGGGGGTCAGCCTCAAACCGCAGGTGCCATGAGTACATATCCTACATGTGACTGCATCCCTGACTCCATGGGGCATAAGTGCACGTTGTCCTCTTCAGTGACTATGGTGGACCCCTGGACCAACTTCAACATGGAATGGGCTTGGGGTCAAGAGGGTGGGCTCCTGTTTCCAGAATAGGGACCTGCAAGGTGATTTGACTTGGGAAGGCTGAGGAAAGACTGCTCTCCCCAGTGTAGGGTCAGAGGTTTTCTCTGGAGGCCGTGGTGAAGGCAAGGCCAGGGTTTTGCTGACTCCACACCTTCCTCCCCACAGTGCCTCACCTTCCTTCCTGGGGACCTGGGTGAACCTCTACTCCGAGGCTTCCCATCAGCCTCCAGGCTTTCTGAGTCTGCAGCAGCTGCTATCCATGTGGCTCCTGCTGGGAGGCTTGAACCTGGAACACCAAGCACACCACCTCCTGGCCGCAATTGAAGATGGCAAATCAAGCCAGGCAAAGCCTGAGAGCCAGGCGGACTGTGGTGAGTACCTAAGGGTATATGAGGAAAGGTCCGACTGTTGTCCCACTGCAGGGAGTCTGTATGCCTGGTGTTGGGCTGGAAATTAGGACAAGCCTTTGTCCATTCAGGAAGTGACCCCAGTCTGCAAAGAGGTCCTGTGTGGGCCAAGGGCCTGAGTTCTTCCTGGCAGCAGAGGTATTGTCTGTCTGTGGGAAGGTCAGGGCAAGGCAGTCATGTTGGCATCTTTTCTCCTCTAGCTACAAGCTCAGTTCCTGTCACGGCTCCTCAGCCAACCCCAGAGCCAGAGCCTTCTCCCAGGGAAGGGGCAGAGCCGGAGTCCAGGACATCAGGGGTCTCTACTCGGTCCTCCCCAAGGCCCCAATATAACAAGCGGATGAGAGGCAGGTGCCTCATTCACGTCTACCTGGAAAAGGAAAGGACAACACAGTATAGGAGCATCCTGGTGAGTCTTCGAGCAGGGGAGTCTCCTGGGAGCCCACAGTGGGGAAGACCGAGTCCACAGCAAACACTTTGGACTAGGCCTGTCTTCTTGAACTGGAGCTTCTGGAAGGTCAGGAAGGAGAGCAGAAAGTGAGGAAGAGAGAGGCGGGAGAGCAGCAGCATGCCAGGTCTGGGTGCGAGTGGGCCTGCGTGTTTTGGGATGTGCAGGTCAGAAGTGCAGGAGTGAGTGCTGGGTTCAGAGGAGGTCAGAGAAATATCGAGGGTACAGGCCATCCTCTACTGACCTTGGTATTGAGGAGGAGTATATTGAACCGTGGAGGTTGAAGCACAGGAGTTGGCAGTCATTTTCTTGTGTGTGGGAGGGGATATGTTGCTGGTTGAAGGGAAGGGAGCCATTGTAGAATGATTAGGGTGGGTAGGTGTGGGTCACAGAGAACTGGGGGCCTTGGAGGGGCCCATTAGTGTCCTAGTTTGCATGTATGTGAATAGAGATTTAGCGGCTCTCTCTGCAGAATTTTCCTGGGTGTGTAGTATCCATCATGAGACTCTGGTGTCCACCTCCAGGGGAGCTATGTTGAACCACTGCACCTGCTGGGTCCGAACCTCCTGACACCCTAGCAAGCACTGACACTCTCGAGCCCAGCAGCTTCCATGCCTATCATTAAAGAGTCCTAGTGTGTGTTGTGCCCTGGCTGTCAGGACCAAAGCACCTAGGGTTTGTGCCTGGTCCACACAAAAATGCAGCTGCATCCCAGACCAGAGCAGGGATATGGAAGTGCACTGGACCATTCCTCCCATCTTGATGGGACTAGAGTGTGTCTGTACAAAGTCTTTTGGTCCTTATTCCCTTGTCCCTGTAGGGCATAGCAGGTTGAAGCAAACTCTTGTACCAAGATTGGACTAGAGGCTCATAGGAAGACCCCCACATGATCACATGAAGGCCTCAGGTAGCAGGGTATCAAGATGGTGCCCTTGTGTTGAGAGCTCACTTGTCTCTGATTGTCCTTGAGCACTGTCCTCTGGGTAGCTACTCCCAAATTCCCTCTCTGATGAGCTTTCTCCAACCCTGCTCAGGTGACCTGCCAGGACAGGGCTCCAGTCATCATCCGCAGGGCCTTAGATGCACACTTGCTCCAGCAGGAGGACCCAGAAAACTACGAGCTTCTGCAAATTCTCTCGAACCATCAGAGTAAGTGGAACCATCAGAGGGTAGGGAGCAGTGAGTCACAGTGGGCTCACGATAACTGGGAGCCAGAACACAGTGTGCATTGACCCAGTGCCCAGGATGAGTATGGTGGGACTTGTGCATAAAACAAAGTGTAATGATGGGGCATAAATCTGCAGGTTCTTCATGTTCCCCAGGGGCTGTGGACCTGCCTATCATGTGTTCTTTCCTTGGCCTGAGGAGGCATTGCAAAGCTATTATCCACAAGGGGCCAAGAAGAGAGGCTTCTTTGTCTTGTGTCAAAGAAGACAGACAACCACAGGGTGCCTACTTTGGTGGCCTTTCCTGACCTAGATGAGTACATGAGAAAAGCAGTTCAATGAAGAATCATTTCTGGCTTCCAATCTTTCTATTCATTGCAAACTGAGTTTACTTAGGACCAGAGGCCATTTCTAGAGAGAAGAGTGTGGTAGAATAGAACCCTTCACAGCTTGTAAACTCTTCTTGGAGAGAGAGAGAGAGAGAGAGAGAGAGAGAGAGAGAGAGAGAGAGAGAGAGAGAGAGAGAGAGAGAGAAGAAGAAGAAGAAAGAGGAGGAGGAGGACGAGGAGGAGGAGGACGAGGAGGAGGAGGACAAGGATGAGGAGGACGAGGAGAAGGAGGACATGGAGGAGGAGAAGGAGAAGTAGAAAAATGAAAATAAGTTGAAGGAGGAGACCATGAATAAGAAGGTCAAGATGACTTTAAGAAGAAGCATGAGGAGAAGATGAAGAAGAACAAGAACAAGAAGGAGAAACACAAGCCGAACAAGAAGTATAACAATAAATTGATTAAAAATGTGAATGAGAATTAGACTCATGAGGAGAAAATGCAGAAGTGGGGAACTCAAGAGAAATATATATCTCTGGATGGCACAGCCCTGCTGTGGACATCCTCCACCTACGCTCAACACACCTCCAAACCATACCCCTCCAATTAGTGTAGCCCTGTATGAGTGGATGAATCCACTGGCAAGGTGGAGGCACCCACCATCAAGTGCTTTTCCATAAACCGACCTGTGATCATTGCTGCAGTGGGGAGAAAAATTTGAACACATGAGTCTTTGGGGACCAATCCAGATACAAACTCTAGCTGTTTGTCTTTGGTGGGTCCAACGTGAACTAAGAAGGTCTGGGGTACAAGGGGCTATTTCCTTGAAAGGTGTTCCTGTAGGGGACCTCCTGTGCATAGAGGGTCCTCAGGGAGGAATCAGTCTTTGGTGAGTCTTTGGTGCAACAGTAGCTGGATTCGGGGGCTCTCAGGTCTGTGTGTGAGACCTGAGCTGGCAGAGGCTCTCAGTTGTGGGGGATGTTGGGTAGTGTATTACTTGAGTGTCACCTACCACGCCTCTGCCCCTGCCTCTCCAGAGCTGAGGATCCCTGCTGATGGAAACGTATATTACGCCCTGGATGGCAGAGTGGATTATAACTTTCTTCTTCAGGAAACAGCTGCCAGCAAGTTGTTTAAAGTCAAGCCAAAGGAGGTAAACAGCCACCTTCTTCAGTCTTTACTCCTGGTGCCACTCCACATCCTCCAAGGGGACAAGAACCTCAGGTTCTGGATGGATGTTTTAGAATGCCCACAGAGCCAACTGCCAGGCTGGGTGGGGTGCAGGTGCTGGGCTTTGCTGATGTTGTCATCCCCCACAGTTCTTGGAGCCTTCTGTGGCAGTGGCATCCAGGATCCCAGCAGCTGTGAGCAGCAGCTCTGCGGTGGCTGCAGGACCATTGCCCCAGGCCACCCAAACCAATGAGTGGTGCGTGAGAAAAGTCACCAGTAGCAGCTCCTCACTGCTTCACTCCAGCGACCAGGTGGAAGACAGCCGCTTTGTCCACGTCCTCCTAGAGGGACAGAGCCTGAGGGAGACAAAGCGCATCCTGGTAAGCCCGACAGCAGGGCTGCCTCCTGGGTGTCCCCACAGTGGAAGGCAGGAGACACAGCTAACCCTGGGGCTGTGGTGGGAAATTAAGAAGAGAGAGGTCAGTCTTAAGGGCTTGACCTGAGTGGGGAGAGCCTCAGCATGCCCAGCTGCAGCGGTGAGTGGGCCTGTGTATTGTGGGTTTGGCAGGCCAGAAGTGCAGACGGAAGTGCTGTGGACAGATGAAGGCAGAGATATGTCCAGGGTGCAGGCTGCAGTGCCTAGAACTTGGTATTCTCAATGAGTGAGGTTGGAGCAGCGGAGCTGGCAGTGACTTGTCACATGTGTAGGAGGGGGTGTGTTCCTGGTGGCAGGGAAGAGAACCTCCTTAGCATGACTAGGTGTGAAAATTTGGGGTCGGGATCACCTGGGGGGTCATGCCAAACTTCGGAATGTCAGTCTTTGCATGTATGTAAATACGGAGCTAAAGGGGTTCTTGGCAGAATTTCTATGGATGTGCAGTAGACACGCTAATGCTGCAGGTGTCCAGCTGCAGAGGAGACATGTTCAGTGACTGCCAGTGCTGAGTCAAGTACATCATTAGAACCAGACCCGCACCGAGCTTCCAGAGCCCAGGGCCTCTCCAGGCTATCATGAAGCACTCAAGTGCACACTCTTGTATCTGAGTCTGTTTTGTGTAGTGGCAGTCAGGACCAAAATTTTCAGTGCATCTGCCTCTTCCACCCACAAAGGCAGCCTGCATCCCAGAGCACACTTGGTGCGCAGATCCCTGGCCCATTGCTGTCATCTCAGTGAGATGAGAGTGTGTCTGTGCATAGGCAGTTTGGTCCTTTGACCTGAGTGGAATGTGGCTCCCCAGGGGGAGGGGAGATGGCAGGTACAGGCAGATATTTGTACCAGGATTGTTCTAGTAGCACGTTGCAAGAACCCAGGCGGTATATGGAGGCCACACTCAGGTAGCAGGATAACAAGATTGTGCCCTTGTATATGTAGCTAACATTTCTCCTGAATGTTTGACCACAGTCTTCTGGGTAGCTCCTCTAAAAGCCATTCTCTGATGACATTTGTCCCACCCTGATCTAGGTGACGTGTCAGGAGAGGGTGACAAGCCTCATCCGCAGGGCCTTGGACCAAAATTTGTTGCAGCATGAGGATGTGGACAACTTTGAGCTGCTGAGAATGATGTCTCTGCATGACAGTAAGTAGGACAATCAGACAGTGGGGAGACATGATCCACAGTGGGCTCAGGATAACTCACAGCCAAGAGAAAGTGGGCCTTGGCCCTAAAATAGCCAGAGTGTGGTGGGCCTGGTGCAGGAAACCAAGTGCAGTGATGGGCGTGTCCAGTGTGGACGAGTTCAATGAGGCCCCAGGCGGCTGCTGGACCTCTCTAAATGTGTTCTCCCCTGGACCTGGTCTGGCAATGCAAAGCTAATATCGATGAGGGCAAGGCAGAGAGAGGCTCAATCTATCATCAGTTTGGTTTATGGCTCACTGATAAGGATGCCTTCAAATGAAGAGGAGCAGAGCATGGGTCCTGATTGGATCAGCATTGCTATGGACGGAAGCCGCACAGGTCCCAATCCATGGCCAGGATATGAGAAGTCCTGCCTACTCAAGAATGTCAGGATTGCAGCAACTGGGAACAGGACTCAGTGAAGAGGAAGTCAAGGCCAGGGGACAGCCTGTTTGGGTTCTTTTTGGAACAATTCCAAGTCCTCTGTGCCTGGGTGCCCATCTCCTGAAGATATCAGAATGGCCAGGTTATTATTCCTTCCAGCAACAAAGAAGGGCATCTGAAGAACAGAGGCCACAATGCTGAGCTGTCCACAATGCCAGTGCTCTTTCCTTTCTTGTGAGCCCGACACTCCTAGCCTCCACCATCCCAGCCTGTCCACAGTAGAACCCACCATCTGTCGAGCACGTAAGTGAGTTTTCCCATTTTCACACACTGCCTCATTTGAGTTGGCTCTGTCTCACACATGAGGAAGACTGAGGTGCAAGGAGCTGGGCAAGGGGCAGTGTCTGCGAATCTCAGGGACTTGGGAGGCAGTGCAGGGGGAAGGGGATTTCCAAACAGCCTCAGAAACTTAGGGAGACCCTGTACCCAAGTCAAAAGGCCTGGGAATGGTCTCAGTGCTTAAGTGCCTCTGGCTTTATCCCTAGTAAAAAAATAAGCCAGTCAAAAGGAATTACCAAACCGAGAATCTACAAAGGTGATTTCAGAAACAGACTTTCAACCCAAGCATCAGTTGAGAGCAGGCTCCAGACCAGGGGAGGTTTGTGTGTAAAAGACGTCAAAAGGGAGGACTACGGGGGGCCTGGAACCCACTAGGTGTGATGGCATCTATGCCTTATGGCAGGAGGGTGGCAGTGATGCTGGCCCTCTCCTAGATTTTGGAGACCTTGTTTTCATTGGGGAAGCTTTATGGAGGTGGAATCTATTTTAGCAATCCTGGTCCAGATGAGGTGCTGACTACCACAGGTAGAAGCCTATCCAGAATGCGGTGTCTGTTATTCAGTCTTTCCTGACTGTGACAATGACAAAGAAAGGAAGTCACTTGTCTTTGGTCTTGGTTTCACTCCTGGCCATTGATTGAGAACTGATTTCATCTTGGACTACTGAACAGAGGCTGCATCTGGGCAGAAGAGTGTGATAGATTTGAACTCCTCAGGACGCCCCACCATTGCCAGAGAAAGAAGGAGAAGGAGGAGGAGGAGAAAGAGACACTCCTGAGTGGGGAGAGGATCACACGATAAAGAGCAGGAGGCAGAAGAAGAAAAAGAAGGAGGTGAACAGAAGGAAGGGTGGAGGGAGATACACAAGAAGAAGAACAAGAAGGAATCATGTAAGAACAGGAAAAAGACCCAGAAAGAACTACAAGAAGATGCAGGACAGAAAGAAGAGCCAGAAGTAGAACAAGAACCAGAATAAAAGTACCAAGCAGACAGCTCCTGATGAGAAACAAGGGGAAGGAGAGCGATCCTAGAAAACAATAGAGTTCTCCAGGGCACCACCCTGCTCAAGTCCTCCCATGTCCATGCCCAACACACCTCCCCTCCGTGTATTCATCCATGAGTGGATTCATCCAGGGCAAGGGGATGAATTCCCCCACCATCCAACGCTTCCCTGAATGCCCATGTGTGAGCATGGCTGCCCTGGGGAGAAAGGCCTAAGCACAGGAGCCTTTGCCAATCCTGATGCAGATCCTAGCAGTGTCCCTTTGGCAGATCCAACCTGCACTGAGAAGTTCTGGGCCCAAGGTGCTGTTTCCATTGCCAGGTGCTCTTTTGGTTTAGAATCCTGTACATCATCTTCTCCAGGGAAGAATCACTGAGGGAGTCTTTGGTGGCACTGTAGCTGGATAGGAGGGCTCTCAATTCTGGTGCAGGCTCGCCCTGGCGGAGACTCTCAGGGGTTGTGGGTGTTTTGTGGTCTAATCCTTGAGTGCCACCTAACAATTCTCTCCACTTTGCTCTGCAGAAATCAAGGTCCCTGACCACTCACTGATGTATCTGTCCATGAATCCACAAATCAAATATTATTTCATCGTGAGGAAACGCCGCGAGGTCAAGGGAAAGGAGGTAAACACCTACCTTATTCAAGCTGTACTTGTGCTGCCATTCCACTCCCACCTGGGGAAATGAGAAGCCTGAGCACCTGGACATATGTGCTAGAAGCCCATAGAGCCAACTGACAGGCTGGGGTGGCTTTCTGTTTCTGGGTTTGCTGATGTTCCATCCCCCACAGTTCTCAGAATCAACCTGCAAGTCCTCCAGGCCGCTTTCCCACAGGCAGGTGGGAGACACCTGCTTAATTCGTGTCCACTTAGAAACACAAAGTCCAAAGATGGCCAAGACTGTTTTGGTAAGCCTGGGAGCAGGAATGTCCCCTGGTGCTTACACCTGGGTGGGGAGCAGACACTGGTCCAATACCATGGACTACTCATGCCCTCTTGATTTGGAGCTTCTGGATGATCAGGAGGATAGATGGGAATCAAGAAGGAAGAGGTCAGTGTGAAGGGCTGGAGCTCAGATGAGGGAGAACAGCAGCTTGTCCACCGCCATGTCTGAGGGAGTCTGTGTGTCAGGTGGCAGCATGCAGTCCAGAAGGGCAGAGGCAGGTATGGGTGACAGATGAGAACAGGCCAGGACCTAGGTTGCAGCTTCCTCTGTATGGGATGCTGGCCTCTATGGAGCAGGACACCAGTATGAGGTTCTGCATGTTCCTTGAACAAGGAGCTGAGAGGGTCTCTCTGCAGAGTCAGTATGGATGTGGAGCAAGCACACTAAATGTCCAGGTAACCCAATGACCACCCTTGGCGGAACAGGTGCCCTCGTACACCCCAGCCAGCACTGAGCCTCTGGAAGCCAGGAGCTCTCATGGCTATCTTTCGTCACTCCTGTGTGTGGTCATGTTCCTGGGTCTGATTTGGGCCCTGGCAATCCAGACCAAAGCCTCTAGGTTTTGTGCCTAGGCCATTCCCAATGCCGCCTGCATCCTCGGGCAGACCTAGGATCTTGGAGGCTATTGTCCCATTCCTCCCAACTTGTGGGATGAGATTGCATCTGTATGCAGGTAGTGGGGTCCTTTCACTTGGAGAGAAGTGCAGCTCCACAAAGAGCAATGGCAGGTCCAGGAAGTCCTATGTACAAGGATTGGGCTAGTAGCCTATGGGAAGAGCCCACGCGATGAGCAGGAGGTCAGCCTCAGGTAGTAGGGTCATGGATGTTGCCCTTGTATTTAGAGTGGAGGTGCCTCCAGAATGCCCCTGCCCACTGTCCTTGAGTAGTCACTTCAAGGCCCATTTCCTGAAGGCCTGTCTTCCATGCTGCTCCAGGTGACCTGCCACGATCGGGCTCCTGTCGTCATCCGCAGGGCCCTCGAGCTACACTTGCTTACTCAGGAGAAGCCGGAGGAATATGAGCTGGGCCAAATCATCTCTCACCGTCAGAGTAAGTGGGACAATCAGATGACAGAGAGCAAGGGTCAGGATGTGGACTCAGGTCGACTCTTAGCACCAAAGAGCAGTCTCTGACCCCCAAGAACACTCCAACAGGGTGTGTTGGGCTCGTGCACAAAGCCAACTGCACTTCTGCTGGTGTAAGCTCTCCAGGTGTTTTGGTATACCCCAGTGGCTAGTGCGGCTCCCCACCAGGTGCCCTGCCCAGGACATGAAGACGCGTGCAAAGCTGACATCATTGAGGAGTGAGGAGGAAAGCCTCTTTCCAGGAGCAGTATGGTTCTGTGGTCTGAGATAGGAATGGTTTCAGAGGAACATGGGAATGCATGGGCTAAAGATGGAACGGGCATTTTGTGGACTGAAGCAGTAGGATTGAAAGCCTTCTGTGTGACCAGAAAACCACTTCCTGGGAAGAGCATTGCCAAGATTCTAGCAAGCAGTAACAGGATGAAATTGGGAAGAAAACACAGCCTGGGAGACAGCTTGAATCATCTGTTTTTGCATCAATTCCATGGTCTTCCGCACCTGAGTCCACTAGCCAAGGAGTGATCCCAATAGCCAGGTTATGATCCCTAACTAGAGTCAGATGAGGGCTTCCTGAGCACGTAGCCACAGAGCTCATCTGATAATAATGTCAGCGCTTTTTCATTGGTTGGTTGGTTGGCTTTTGTGAGCCAAACACCTCAGCAGCCATTATCCCAGCCTATGTACGCTGAAGACCACCATCCCAATGAGTTCTAGGATCACTTGTCTCCTATCTTAACCTTCTGTTAGGTTAGTAGAGTCTATGGAAGAGGAAGTCTGTCTGGAGCCTTGGTAGCCTAAGAAATTCATAGCAGAGATCCCCACATCCAACCCAGAAGGGATGGAGAACAGGCTCTAGGTTAGAGGAGGGCGACAGGAAAGAGGTGTTCAGAGGAAGGAGAAGCTGGCTGTTGTATTCCCCCACTCGGGGTCATGGCACCACTGGGCCATACACCATGTCGGAGGGAAGCAGTCCCTTTGCTGGTCTTTGGAATCATTGTTCTCAGGAGGGCAGCATTTGGAATGTGGCCTCCATTCTCAGAAGCCTGGTTCACATGGAAGCAGGCTCCACCAACGCAGAAGCGTGGCTCTAATGTGGTATCCGTGCTGGTCAGCCTGTCCTCACCGTGGCCATACTTGAGAATCCTAGGCCTTTTCTCTGGGTTTCACAACTTTCTCTTTGGTTGTGCACTGAGGCTGTCCATAAAGCTCTAGTGTGTGGCAGTGGAGAGCTCCTCAGCCCTTGCCACAAAGGCATAGACTGGGAGAGAGAGAACAAGGCTGGGAGAGAGGGAGAGAGAGAAAGACGGAGAGGAGAAGGAGGACCTCTACTTGGAGAATTGAGGATTCAGTGGAGCCAACAGGGACAAGGTACTGGTGCCCAGGGCGCACTCCTGTTTAGGTCTTCCTCCAAGCATGCTCCACCTTTCTTCCAGTCCCTCCCACCTCCCAGTAGTGTATTCATCTTGAATGAGAATTTCATGTTGACATCAGAGCACTCACCATCCAATGCTTCCTTCCAAACCCACCTGTGAAGATGGCTCATGTGGGGTCTGAATCTTCGGCACTTTTGTGGGAGATTTCAGATGCAAACCCTAGTGGTGTGCTTTGGCAGACGCAAGAGGACCTGGGATGTTTTGGAGTCCAAAGCCTTTGGTAGGAACAGACATTAGGTCTGTTGAAGTGCTCTGCCTAGTTCTTCCTCAGGGAGGACTGTGGAGGCTGTCTTGTTGGTATTGGTGCTGAATTGGAGAGCTCTCAGGTGTGTGGCTCAGTTCGTTTCTGGCACAGGCTCTCAGATGTTGGGGTGTCCCAGGGAGCACCTCCTGAGCCACCTTATTTTGTACACCCCTCTCTCCCCAGAGCTGAGGATTCCAGCGCAGGCCAACGTATTTTACGCAAAGAACCCTCACACGAAACCCAACTTCGTGCTGAGGAAAAGGAGCCTCTCCCAAAAGAATGATGAGTGGATCCAGCCTCAACCTCCCTCTCATCCTGCAAAGAAGGCTCCAGCCCTCCTGAGGATGCTTGCAAAACCATTCTGCTGCTGTGTGCCTGGGCGGGGCTGAGGCAGCCCAGGAATATTTACATTGATTACTATTTGCTTCAAAGTTTGAATCTATAGTTTGCCATTGTCTTTGACCTTGTTTAGTAACACAGTTGTTACTCTATCCTATATTTGTTGTTCCCATTAATATATTATTATTTTAAAATATATATGTTTTTGTTACCTGATCTACTGTGATGATTTGTTACCTGATCTACTGTGATGGTTTTTGATCAAAATTGTGCATTTGATGATAATGAATGCCATGCATTTAGGAACCTGTAGACTCTAGACAATGAATGAATGTCTACTGTTGCATGGACTGGTCTGCAGAGTCCTGTAGCATTTGAGCTTGTGTGAGGGCTTCATAGGGCTTGCAAAAAGTCCGGGTCAGATGGTCCTGCATGAAGCTTAGCTCCTAGTGGTCTCCTCCACAGCATAAGGGCCAAGGAGAAACCCACTTCCACACAGAAGATGGGAAGCTACCTTATGAAGGTGATCGTAGGTGTGGGACCCTCTTGCTAGGACCCTTTTTCTATTGGGCCAAAACTGTGCTCTGAATGTGATTGCTGAGAAGAGCTTGGAATTTCCTGATTGAAACAGTTCATGCAAGCTGCTTCCACTTGCAGGAACAAAGTGTGTTCTCGTTGAGCACTTTGGGGTGTCCCAGGTTGCACTAGAGTGTGTCAGAAGCACTTGTAATGATTGGCATTCACGGTTTCACATTGAAGCCTCTGTGCCATCTGTCAACCACTGATGGCTGCAAGTGGGTACCCTGCCTTTCAATGAGTTTTCTGAAAAAGTAGGAGTTTTGAAGAACTGATCTTCTCAGCATTCCCCTTGCCTCCCCAAGTTGGGTGATGTCAATTATACAGGCTTCCTTGGGAGCACACATTTTATATTGAGCTGGAATTGGACTCTGGATGCGATTGCTGAAAATAGCTGGGGAATGGGAGAATGGAAGCTGTTTGCTGCAAGCAGTTTCAATTTGCTTTGTTGATTAACTTTGTTGTAAGTGAGCACATGCTATTTTTTTTTCCTGTGGACCTAGAAGAATTCAAAACTGCTTCTTACAGGTGACAGGCATGCTTACACATTGAAGCCTCTGTGCCATTGATAAAAAAAAACAATTCACTCATGTGGGCACCTGCACTTCAAGTGAATGTTGTAAATGAGTGTGACAAATGGATGTCAGTGAGACTTTGGAGAACTGATCTTCTCAGCTGGTCCTCTTTTTCACTGCACGTTGGTGATGCTAGATTCAAGAGATCTCTTTCTGGAACCCTTTGTGTTTCATGCCTGAACTGTGCTCTGAAAGTTCTTGAGGAGAACAGCTTAGAAGTGCAGAAGTGAAGCTGTTTGTTGAAGCAGCTTCAAGTGGCACAAGCTAACTTGTTCTCAGTGAGCACATGGGGATTTTCCCTGGTTGAAGCAGTGTGAATGAGAATGGCTTCTCAGAGCTGGTAGGCATGCTTGCATTTGGCAAACTTTGCCATCTGTCACCCAGAGTTCCTTGCATGAAACCTACATTTCCAGTGTTTTCAGAAAGGTGTGATGAGTGGGTTTCCATGGAATTTTGTGGAATTGATCTTTTCAGGCAGTCCTCATTGCCTTCTCAAAATTGTTGATCCTGGTGCAAGGGCTCTCTTGTCAGCCAACATTGTATTTTGGGCCTGACCTCGGCTCTGAATGTACTTGCTGTACTTCCCATCTTTCCTCTCTCTGGTCCACTCCTCAGATCCCATCCTTCTTTCAATAGGGCCTCATCCAGGAAGCCTGCCCATGTGCCTCCCACTTGATTTCAACTTCTCCAGTGCACTTATTGTCAAAGCAGAGACTCCCAGGAGAGAGGGCTCTCCATTCTGCACACTGAAATTTCTCAGCAGGGAGGACTCCTCCATGCTTGGATGGCGGGGCTGCAATCACCTGGAAGGTGGAAATAGGAGGCTGGTGGTGTTCCTAGCCAGGATGCTGGTGACTGCAGTGCATTTAATCTATGGCCCTCAAGGAGGTTTATGCTGCAGATTTGTGTACTTCTGCATCTGTATGCACACAGTTCTTCATGTGGGGAAAAAAGCAATGTTCTCAATGTTTGCTTTATATTATACTCAACTGGTAATTTACAAACCCCAGTGTCCCATCTTAGCCCAGAGCCATTCCATCAGCCCAGGGCCAGTGGGTGGTCCAGCGGTCAGTACTATGCACAGCTCCCAGGTGGCTCCAGTGTGTAGCTGAATTTGAGAGCCAGTGTACTGTAGGATTTGCCCTTGAGGTTAGAATTCATTGACTTCCTCTTATGTCATTTCACTGGTTCAGGATATTCCTTGTCTCATGGACTATTCTGTGAAATCTTCAAGTTAGCCATCTCTGGTCATTTCTTCCCTTTGATGGCACCTGGTTCAACAGCTTGTTTTTGGGTGGGGTCAGTTATGGGCAGTCCTGGGTCACAGAGAGGGACAGGAAGACCCTAATGTGGAATGGTGGTGTAGAGAGTAAGGGTGGGGCCAGAGCCCACACTGTGGTTAGGGTAGGGAAGGGATCTGAAGAGACTACCTTGAAAGCGAGCTCTGGCTGCAGTTAACCAGGAATCAGGGCCTGGAAATGGAAGCCATGACAGGGCTTCTGACTAGAAAGGACACATCTTTCTGGGCTCAGTTGGAGGTCCATCGAGGCAGAGGAAAAGAGAGAGGATGCAGGAGAGGGGGATGGTCTAGATCACAGAGCAGCTCCGTCATCGTATCTTAGAGAATGGATTTTTTTCTTCTAGTTGTTGGTAAATGCTAATTCCTTCACGTGTTACATTCACATCCACCTCGTCCATTGGAAAGGCTGCTCAACCACCACAGGCAGTGGTATCTTGGTGGATGTGTGCATTCTAAAAGGAGGTGAGGTTGGCGCCAATAGAGTGTGTGGGCGCTCAGGCATTGGCAAGCTTGCTTTGGAGAGTGAATCCTCTAAATGTTATTGGGCTGTTTTTGAAAGATCGTGTGGTTTGGCTAGACCTAGAATGCTTCCACACAATTTAGCATGGTGTATATTTTAGAGAGCATGATCACTGAGGGGCAGGTTGCTGGTGTGAAGCCGTGAGCATTAACATCTATCAAGTTTCTCACCTGGAGTTGGCTACCTACAACTGGTGACAGTTTTGCTCCTACGGAGCAATACTGAACAAGTCTCTGGGCCAGTAATCTATTGCTGAACTCCATCACCAACAAAAAGACCCTGAGTGAAGGTGAGGACCAGAAGAGCCCGGGAACCACCTGACAGCAGCCCTGAAGTCCTGAGCTCTGGCACATCATATGCCAACTCAACTGGGTATCAACCTCTTCCTGGGCTCATTAGAACTGTGTGCTTCAACTTTCAGAAACAAATGCAGAATGACAGAATCTTCTGTGAGGACACTTTTCTAAGTCTGGTTTGCAGCACGTGTTCTAAGTATTATTTGCAGCATGTCTTCACTGGAATGAGTAGTCATTTGGCATTCTGTTGTACTTAAAATTTCATGAGATTCTGTCGCTCCCACCTGACAGATCCCTTTCTAGAACAATCTTGGGGCCCTGCTGCAGGGACACCCAGTGAGGATGCTCGAGGAAACCTTTCTGTCCAGGAACGCGGTGGGGCTGGTGAGGGCTGGGGTCCTAGGGCGAGCTGGCTGCGGCTTTTTACCTGAAGTCCCCCTGTCCCGCCCCTTGATGATCCTCCTGGAGTCGGGCCCCAAGTGACTTCTCCCTTGGCAGCCTTTGGGAGGCACCGAGGAACTGTCTGGGGCCCTGTCCCTGAGGGCAACAGGGCTTTCAGTGTTTGCTGACTTGAGTTGTAAGGATTTTGTAAGGAGGACTCCAGCCCTCCACCTCTACCCGCAGACATCCAATGGATGGCTAAAGGCAGAATTAGAAGGGCAGCATCTCTGCCTCAATATATGGCCCATCCATCCCCTTTGCCTGAGTCACCTTGGATTTGTTACTGGACCCTGCTGGCTGCATCAGTGCCCACCAGCACAAGGAACAGGCAAAAAAAAAGAAAGAAAAAAAAATAAAGAACTTTGATCAAACTGGGGAGAAGCAGCCACAAGGCTTGGAAGAAGCCCCTGACCCACAGAAGTGGTTACAGTTTATAGAAACAAAACCCAAGTGATCTACATCCGTGAATTTCCTTGGCCTGAAGAAAAGCAAAAATGGGAAAAACACAGAAAATGCCTAGGCAGATGGCCTGTGCCCAGGCTTGAGGAAGGGCGGGACCCATCTTAGCTTTCCTGGCTCCTGAGGTGGGCGTGGGGTTGCAGCCCGTCTCTATTTTCAGCAGAAGAAAGTTGCTCTTAATTCAGAATCCAGACCCCCACCCCCATGCAGTCTGTTTCATGTCCCAGGAACAAGGTCTGATTGATGTGCATCTGAGAGCCAAAGCAGGTGACACAGCTCTCCTGACAAGGCACCACCTGGCCAATCCAGGGAAGATGGACAGACCTCAACTGGTCAGGACCACCTGCTTTGGCAGCTGTGCAAAGCCCAAGCCCTTGCCCTCATTCCCCTCTCTATAAAAGCTCCAAGTCATTGTCACCCCCTGAAGACAGGCTAAGATGTGGGTCCCCTGCCTTCCCCGTGTGGCTGCACTGATAAAAGTTCCTTTCTTGCTGGGCATGGTGGTGCATGCCTGTAATCCCAGAGATTCTCGGGAGGCTGAGGCAGGAGGATCACTTGAGGTCAACCTTGGTGATTTTGTGAGACCCTCAGCAACGTAGCAAGACCCCTTCTCAAAACAAGAATAAAAAGGATTGGGGTGTACTCAGTGGTAAGGCACCCGGGTTCAATTCCTAGTCCTTTACCTGGAGCTGAAGCTCCCTGCCTCCTTTTCTTTTGCGGGTTAAAGCTTCCCCTGTGCATTCAGTCTCATTGGGCTTGGAGTTACCATTGACCCAACTCATAAGTTCCCATCTCTGGTATCTCCACCTCCTCTTGGTACTGGGGATTGGACCAGGGGCTCTGCCACTGAGCTACATCCTCAGCCCTTTTAATTCTTTATCTTAAGACAGTGCCTCAATAAGTTGCTAAACCTGGCCTCAAACCCACAATCCTCCTGCCTCAGCCTCCTGAGTCACTCTATCACAGGTGGGTGGCACTGTGCTCGGCCTGTGGTTGCATTTGGATGCAGTCCAAGCTGCTGCAGGTTTGAGGAATGTTCTGTGGGCATCTATATAACAGTACCTGAAGGGGGCGCCAGACCCTCTCGCTGTTTTTTTCTGTGGATGTCTGCCTGGCCTGCAGTGGGTTGGTCACAGGACATTCAGGAGAGATCTAGGGCACTGGGCAGTGCCCTCCATCCAGCAGGTGACCTGGCAGGAAGAGCCCTTGCAGCAGGGAAGTGGGGTGGCACTCTGTAGGTGAAAGCACAGAGCTCTCTGATGACTAGTGACTAACACAATGTGAAGCAGAAACATCCCATGAATTTCATGTTCAAGTACAAATCTGGCTAGGATGACTGGATGGCATTGCAATCTCCTGAAGGTCCTTCTTGGATTCATACAAAAAGAGAGAGCGAGGGACTAAGGGGCAGGAAGGAAACACAACTTTTTCAAACACTGAGATCTGGAGTCCAGCTCCTGCCATGTAGTCAGTGAATGAATAGATAATAATTGTTTTTATGGGACCATGTGACCTGGGGCTGCTCGGCTTCCTGTGGGCCCTCAGCATCCCTATGTATAAAGCAGGGGCACAGACCAAGGGTGCTGTCAGCTTTCTGTTGCTGTGACAAAGCATCTGAGAGAATCCCCTTAAAAGGAAACAGGGTTTCTTTTGGCTCATGGCTGCATAGGTCTCAGTCCATGGCACCTTAGCCCTGTTGCTTTGGGCCTGTGACAGCACAGTAGGACATCCTGGCAGCTGGAGCACATGACAGAGGAGGCTGCTCATCTCTGGGTAACTGGGAAGAGGGTGGGTAGGACTGGGCTGGGTCCCAATATCCCCCTCAAGGTCACACCCCTAATGATCTCATTCCTTCCAGGAGGCCCCACCTACTAAAGTTTCCATTATGTCCCAAGGGCCACAGGCTGGTGACCAAGCCTTTAGCACATGGGCAATGGGGACATTTGACATCCAAACCACAATACCAAGTGATCATTAGCTGGGGGCTAACCCCCGGTCTCCGGGCCAACCCCTCCCCACAGGCCAGGCCTGGGGAGATTGACTGCATTCTGCAGGACACCCACTGTAGGCAGCTGCCTCAGCCAACATGGAAGTCCTTAGCAGAGGCTCTTTTATTTCACAGGGGGTGGTACCAGTGATTGATCTCAGGGATTCTTGACCACTGAACCCCATCCCCAGCCCAATTTTGAATTTGATTTAGGCTCAGGGTCTCACTGATTTGCTTAGTGCCTTGCCATTGCTAAGGCTGATTTTGAAATTTTTGATCCTCCTGCCTCAGCCTCCCGAGGTGCAGGGATTCCAGGAGTGCACCACTGCGTTGGCCAAGGGGCTCCTTTTGGGCAGTGGGGTTTCCTTGGAGAGAAAGCTGACCCTGTCCTGGGGTCATCCCTGATTTGCCCACACAGCAGTGCTTTGTTACTTTTTCTTTTCTCTGGAGGGCAACTCAATTCATACCTAGTAAACATAGCCCCACAGGTTCTCTGATTAAGAATAGTGCAGAGCTGGGGGGCAGTGGTACATGCCTGTAATCCCAGACACTCTGGAGGCTGAGGCTGGAGGATGGCATGTTTGAAGCCAACCTTAGCCATTTAGTGAGGCTCTGAGCAACTCAGTGAGACTCTGTCTGTAATGAAGTATTTTAAAAAGGGCTGGGGATGTGGCTCAGTGGTAAAGCACCCCTTGGTTCAACCCCTGGTACCAAAAGAGAGAGAGAGAGAGAAGTGAAGAAATAAGGGAAAACAAAACTCAAGCTAAGATCTTAACCCTGCAAACGCAGCTGGTAGAGAAACGTGCTGACTTCAGGGCTATGAGGATTCACCTCACCAAGACTCAGGTAGCAAATGCTCTCCAAACCTGTCACCCTCAGGGCTGGGTGAGCTCCGCGGTAGAGCACTTGCCTAGCATGTGCAAGGCCCTGGGTTCAATGCCCAGTGCGGCAACAAAAAGAATTTCAAAACCCCATGTGATCCTCAGGTCCAGGGAGAGCAGTCAGAGCAGCTGTCTGCCCCTGAGACTGGGCCTGGGAGGACTCACTGGGAGGATGCCAGGGGGCTCATCAAAGGTCCGGGGAATTGCCACCAGTGCGGCCAAGGTCACTCCTAGATGGCAAAATGAAACCTGTGAGCCACGTTTTCTGTGACTCTCAGGAATCCCTTCCACACCTCTGTCCTTAAAACAGGGAAGAGTAATAATGTCACTCAGTCCCTTTGTAGTGCTGGGACCACAGTGGTCTTTAGAGGAGATCTCATGGCTGCCCTGGGTCACCCCCTGCTTCACATCCCCTTGGTGACCAGTGGTCTCTTCCCACCTGAATGCTGTCCAGACCCGACTCCTGGGGTGCAAGCCTTCCCCTCCACCCTTTACCAGTGCTCACCAGCTGCCCTGGGGCATGGGAGGCTGTGACCCAGGCTTGGGTAGGGCTTCCCCCTTAGCCAGAGCCGTCCTGAGAGCCCCAGGCTGCAGCCCCAGCCTGGAAGTGGCTGCCTGGAACAGAGCAGGAGGTTGCTCCCTGTGGCCCCTCTGGCCCCTCTCTTCCTCCTGTGGAAGGAGCATGTGAGGAATGGCTTGTCCTTAACCCTGTGCAGAAGCTTCCAAAGAAACCGCTTCAAAGCCCTGGAGCAGGGGAGGGTTTTGAAAGGTTTGTGGAGCCATCTGAGAAGAAATGGCAGAACTTCAGAGATGAACAAGAGAGCAGGAGTTCCAAGCCTCTTTCGATGGAGTTTCTAGCAAAACAGGATGTTGGTTGCAGGAGCCAGATGCAAGCCAGGCTCAGATGACCCCATGGAGTACCATCAGGCGACCAATGGCCACTTGAAAACTGTATCGTAAAAGAGCTTCCAGTCCTGAAGCGCAAACTATGCCAGGGGCCTCCAGGCTAAATGACAGAAGCAGGCCCACAATGACACATGGCCTGTGACCTCACTCATGGAGAGTATAATACAGATGTACCATAGAAGTAGAAAACATTATTGTGACCAATATTTTCATAATGATGATTGTTAGGATGGCCTTTCATGTTGGTTGTGATAATTGACAGCTGTCATTTTACAAATAATGTTGATCAAACGCTCCCTCTGGGCCATGCTCTAGGCCAGCCACTCTACCTGCCTTGCCTACCTGATCCTCACAGTGTCCCCAAGAAGCCAACACAACAAACCAGAAAGCACAATGTCCCTGCTAGCAAGTGCAGGACCTAAGTCTTGAACCCAGACACAGAGACCAACCAAATTCAATGAAATATTTACTGGAATACTGGTAGAAATCTAGGAGAAGAGGCTGTGGCCTAGAAATGGGGAGGGTTGGCTTCAATCCTCAAAACCCAAAGCTGTCAAGATGGTTCAATTGACCATCCACGTTAGAAACTACTCTCCAACGAAATATGCCCCAAACATTGTCAAAACAGAGGGACCGATTGGGAGGAAATGGCAACCCAGTAGAATAGGAGGCACGAGGAGAAACACAGATGAGCACTATGCACGGGAGGAGGTCACTGGAACACAGCTGGCAAGAAGATGAACACAGGCTCAAATGATGTGTTTTATTTATTTATTTTTTACCCAAATTAAGGATGTTGATAATATGTGCTGGGAGGGGATAGGAAGATAAGCTTTTTTCATACACTTTGGAGGCACATTTAACATTATCCATGAAACTTAAAAAATGCACGAATGCTATGCTCCCTACAACACAGAAATTCAGGTCTTGGGACGTGCCCTGGGAAGCTCCCAGAAGGAAGTTCATTTCAATGCCGTGTTAAATTATAAGACGTGTACAATGCAATGGCCATTGGCAGGAAGTCTGTGGCCACAGTGAATAAGGAGGCACGTGCTGACTGCAAGTTCTTAGGACCTGTGGGTGGAAAGAAGACCCTGGACCACATGTTTCAGCTGTGGGACACAGACACAGCCCTGAACATAGGCTGGTCCAGCGGCACTGTGCATCTCTCCAGATCCACACGGTGTGGAAACCGCAGCCATCACTTGGCTTTAGGGACAGTAGCTGAGGTGATTTTCTTTTCTGAGAGATAGGGGACCACGGGTGACTCCCTAATAGACAGATGACCAGAGCCACCTCTGGGGAGAGTCTGGGCCAGGAGGTGATGGGAGAAGAGGAATTCGATCATCTGTTTCCATTTTTCTGTGATTTGGTTCAAGTGGTAAAGCCCTGCTATTTATTAATTAATGGATCAAATAGGTTCATCATTGTTTTAGAGTACAATTAGGTGCCTTCAAACTTTAGGCTACATGGGCACATTTGAGAACGGTTCCAGCCATTCTCTCATCCTTTGGGTCATTCCCCTCCTATGTCCTGTGAGACATTTTCTATGTGAGGCTTGAAGAAGAAGAAGAAGAGAATATTCTGTAAAGAAAACCTTATGATCTGTGCATTATAAAATTGAATGGGTTCATTCAGAAATCAGAAGTTCTATTGAAAGCTCTTTGCATGAGGCAAATAAAACTTATTTTTAGGCATCCTGGTGAAGACAAGGTTTTATCTTTTTGTCTCATGTCTGTGTTTTTCTTTTTATTTGTTAGAATGAAATCCATAGGTTGGCAGACCATTCTATCAGATGTGTACCTAGATGACATTTCAATTACCCACTTTTACATGGTAGACATTTTGTACATGAACACTGCCTGTCTGCAACTTTTTTTAAAACAGGACTGGGCTCAGGAGCCCAAATACCAATGTTAGCTGGAACATGTTCTCCAGTTTGGCCTATCTGTCAGTATTCCCTGAGGTCATCTGTTCCATGAGCTTCGTTACTCCTGCTCCCTCACCAGCTTTCATAGAAACCACATGCTGTCTATGAGTCAGAGACACCAATCTCACAACATAGCATTCTTTGAGTATCCAAAGTCCCACTTTTCACTTCGCCATGCCTGACATTGTCGGTAATATTTACCGGCAAATGTGAGATTTTCAAAGATCCAATTCTATGTGCTCCTTTCTCAAAGAGCCTTAGGCAGGGCTATAGCATACATAAATATGAAGGAAAGGCCTAGTTTTTAAAATGTCATCCATCGAATAGTTGACACATATCTGAGATATTTTTTTATTTTGGAGGAGGTATTATTTAATAGGGAAATCCAACAGCTACATGATAGTGAAATGAGAAGTCTTGCATCCATTTTATTCTTTGTGATGATTTTGATGAGTAAGGATAAGATACTTCCTTGTTCCAATGAAGATGTTGCCCACTTCTGTGAATGGATGCACCGTGTCACCCACTACTTGCATATCTGCATGTTGTGCTTGACATTACCATCGTACTCGGCAGGTGGCAGAAAGTCAATACTGAAGTTCAGCTCTGGTGTTCTAGCAGCTGTGCTGCAGATCCTTGGTGTGCCACCTTGTGCAATCCATGCTGCTCTGTTCATGTTCCTATTGACTTCCTGGTGATGAGCATCATGGTCTCCTGGTCTTGAGAATGGCCAAGCATTTCTCTGTGAATGTGGAAGGTGGGCATGTGGAAGGCTTCAGGGAGGAGGGATCATTGATCATGTACTCTAATCCATGTGCCTGTTTAATGACCTGTTTTTCTTCTTGGGTTTTAAGGGAGACACTGCCCTCAAACACTTCTGTGCAGCTGGGAATGCAGGCTTCTGCTTCACCTTGAAGGAAGCATTCATGAATCCTTTCCAGAAGACATGAGAAGAGAGAGTGAGCCTCTGGTAACATGCAGGTTCCTTGCATTGCCCATGGGCTAGAGGAGAGAAGAGTTGCTTCATGAGATTTGATCCCCTTTTTCCTGAAAAGTTCCACACGGAGGTGAGTCCCCAGCATGTTTAGACATCATTTCAGACATCTTTGTTGATGGAAATGAATCACACCCCCTGATGATGTGGAAGAGCTGAAGATGGGTTTGCTATGAATTTTCTATTTCATTTCTCAGGGCCTGAGTCAAGCCAGCCATTGTGCTGTCAGCGCATGAGCTGCTGGTCAAATGTGAGGAAGTGGTCTTGCTTTATGAAAACACCATCCTGAGTCAGTGAGCCAGAGGCAGCCTGCAGTCCCTGTTTTCCTGTAAAGGCAGATTGCTGTGGATGGCCTCTGGCCTCATAATGCAGCCCTGCTCAGAGTAGGGGATTGAGGGTCCAGGCAGATCCCAGTTCCTTTTGACCTTTATTGCCATTGGGCCACCCCAGGGTCCTTGGACTCTACCTGGTCTTCTGGCCTGGGTCAGGGCATGTGAGGTTTGGAATCCCCCTCTGTGGCAGGATCCCAGGCCCCCCAGCCACTTGAGGGCAGCACATCCTTCCCTAATTGTGTTAGAGGGGGAGGATTCTCCTGCCCATCCTCATCCATGCTCATCCCTCATTTTGTAGCTTCGCACCTTAGGACCTTTATTCATTGACTTACGCTAAGATGAGTCAATCAGCAGTCTCCCAAGGGTTTACATTGTGGTAATTGACACCGAACATCTGTTTTGTAATTAAACCATTTTGGAGGACACAGTTGAGTGGCATTAAGCATGTTCATGTTGGTGTATAGGCGTCACCACCATGCATCTCCAGAAGTCACGTGGACATACTCTTGCCATCAATGCAGAATTCTAGTGCCCTTGAGGCCCAGGAAAAGAACATTGTACTTTATCTTTTTATGAACCTGATAATTGAGAATCTGAGATAAGTGAAATCCTACAAAATTTGCCTTTCTCTGGACACGATCATTTTCAAGGGATGCAGTTCACCCCCACTCGTGGGCATATCAGGTCCACTGCTAACTCTGCGGGTGTTTCAATTGCACTCTCGGTGACGGTGGTGACTGTGTGCACATGAGCTGTGTGTCCAGCTCAGATCCCAGGATCTAGGGTCTTTGGTTCCACGCAGCCTATAGGTTGCCTGTTCCTCCAGGTGTCTGCAGGCCAGTGGCACGAAGGCCCTGGGCCTGGTGGTTTCTTTAGGTGAGTGCAATACGTGTCCACAGTGTGGTGGGACATGATGGACTATAAATAGAAGCAATGCCTGGATACTCCTGGGATCTCAGTAGGCTCAGCCTGTGTGCTGAGAATTGTTGTGACCTCCTAATTAATGGAACCCCAGAATCCCAGAGAAAAGGGCAAGTCCAGAGCAGTGGAACCTCACTGTCTCTGAGAGAACTTTTGGGGTGGGGGGCCGGGATACATTGATGTGAGGACGCTGATGCAGAGTCACGTGCTCCGAATCCAGGTAGAGGTGCTCAGGAACAGCCTGGGCTGGCACGTGGGTTCCCCACCTGCACACCTGTGGAACATCTCGGGGCTCTGATTAGCACAGCAGCCTGACCACGTGAGGGCATCTGCTGTCTCTGCGTACAGTGAGCTGGGTTTTCTTCACGTCCCTCAACAATTCCACATAACACCAGCTCTGAACCCAGAGTCCTGGGCACTTAGTTGAGGCTCCATCAGCTCCCACCTCTCTCTACCTGACAGAGCCCTCCTGGCTCCCTCTGCACTCATTACATTGAAGATGAAACCCTGGAGGGTGGGACTTCCCGTCATCCAGAAGTTCCCAAACACATTCCACTGTTCCTGGAACTCAAATGGTTGGGGGGGCCACAAGCACCCTGGAATCCATGTGTGGGAACCATGGTAGTATAATCAAGAAACAGGAAGGAGAGGGGTTGGACTGATCAGTACAGATGGCAGGGCCTAGTACAGAGTGGAACGGAGAGTTCTCACCCGGGGTGATTGTTGTGATGTGCACAAATGCTCTGCTGGTGCTGGGGTGCCCGCATGGTTTCTGGGGTCTTGAAAGGCTACAGATGCCCACAGAGTGTTCTCAGATGCACAGTGGGAGGCCCGTTGCAATATGTACATGTGGAAGAAGTAGGAGACCCCCTTAGTGTGGAGGTGCCATCTAGAAGGCAGCCTCACTTCTCTGAAAAAGTTGATTGGAAAAAAAGGGTCCGTACCTGTGCCCAAAGGGCCATATATGCTCCTGGAAGTTGGTGGTGGAAATAGTTCTCCATCCATTAATCACTCCCTCACTCACTAATGTCCTTGTGTCCTTGAGAAAGGCTCTCCCTGTCCTGGTTTTCCTGAATAGAAATCCTCTTGCCTCTTGGGTGAATAGGGTTATGGGTTGTGCAGAGGGTGGTGGTTTACTGAGCATCTTAGAGACTGTCCTTTATGGAGCCTAATGATCCCAACTGGGGAATGAGGCCAGGGTCCTAACTGTGGTTAGTGTGAGGACACCATGGGTTCAGAGAGGGAAAGAAGGACAAGGGAATCTCAGATGTCCCTTCATGGCCCCTGGAGTTAGAGGACTTACCCCTTTGCACCTGGGATCAGGAGACCTCATTTCCTCGAGGACACGCACACTCAGACGTTAATCTTGAGTGTGGGTTCCTTTCTGGGGTCCAGGGCTGTTGTTAGCCACCAGGAATGACAGTGCTCTCCATGCTGAGTGGAGCCAGTTTTTGCCAGGAAAGAGCCCGTGGTCACGCCTTGTGCAAAGCACCCCACGCCAGGGGCTCCCATCCCTACATTCCTGTCCTGAAAGGAAACCACTCAGAGGCAAGGTGGGTCCAACCACCTCCCATGTGTTCACTCATCACTGTGTTCCAGCATCACCCCAGTTCACAGTCCTGATGGGATTGGATGTGGCTCAGAATGTCACCTTCATGAGCTCTACCCTGCCACAGCTGCAGTTCTGCAGTGGGAGAAACTCAAAACCTCAAAACACATGCACATGAAAGAAAAGAGCAAGAGCCAGAGCCCAAACAGGGCCACATGTGGCAAGGACAGCTGGAGTGCCTAGGTTGGGACTCAGAATTATGTCAGTGGGGTGGCATTGCTGCTGACACCAGTGTGATAACAGAGAGCCAGCCCTGCTCATTTTGCGGAGCAGTGTGTTGGGGAAGGCAGAAGAAATTGAGAGGCAGGATTGAGTTTGGCCCTAGGAGGAGGTTGGGTAAAAGGCCAGTGTGAGTTGGAGGGCCTGGGCAGATAGAGAGAGGCCAGGGCACACCCCAAAGCCTGGAGACTGCACTTGATGTCCAGGGTTGTGAAACACCACCTCCCCTCTTACTCACAACTGAGAGCAAGGGGCATTGATGAGTTCAGTTTGTGTGTGGCTGCATCCAAGGTGGCTCGGCTAGGCACCTCTGTTTCCTTGACTCAGGAGGCTGGGAGTCCAGGCTCCACTGAGGCTGGGCTGGGAGGATCGGACTCTGAGTTTATGCCTGTGTTCCTGGTAGGATCCATGTTGGCTGAGCCTCAGTGTTTTTGCAATGAGAGGATGGGTGACTGTCATGTCTTTATCACAGGACACACTTGCTAAATGGATTTGTTTGCTCTGGGGAGGAAAGAGAGAGAAGGGAGTGGTGCTGGAGACAGGGATGCAGACAGGGGTCATAGACTTGGCATAACTCAGTCTTGGAGGTGATATCCCATCACCTGTACCCACTTCAATTCCCATGAATGCAGAGGCTGAGCCCCCTTGAGGTGAGGGGTGAACCGGTTCTGGGCAGCAGGATGCTGTGGTACCTCGGAGTCTCTGTGAGACCCCAACACTAGACACACTTGGCCCTTTTGAAATCTTAGGAGAAGCCTTGGGAAGTTGTATGGCAGAGGGGAGCAGCCTCTGCATCTCAGTCCCCTCCAACTTGCCATGGTGTAGAGAGGGAACTGCAGCCACGATGGGACGGACATTGGCCACGTCCCTGTGTGGGACACAGGCCTGATTGAGTTGGGGTGCATTCTTTGTCTCTGCCCTTCTTGTGATTGTCCCATCTCTACATTTGTGCTTTAGCCACCTGTGAGTCCCATCTCTGGTTTCAGAGAGAATAGAGGGTGTTATGGGCCAATAGACACAATAAACCCTAGAGATTAGATGCTACCCTACTTTCCAGAAAAGACTGGGCACACCATGAGTTGCACAATGATGGGACCAGGGTCCAAAAGCTGCTGAGAGGGAAGGACTGGTTGTGAATGCATTTTTGAAGGCTCCAAGCTGGAACTCTAGTGGCACCAAGCAGGGCAGATGCTGGTGGGGATGTTTGGGTAGTTGTTGGTGAACACCTGCACACCTGAGATGTTTAGGCATGGAGGAGAAATCAGCAGCTCATAGGGCTTTTGAAAGTGGTCTTATGTGAAAAGAGGCTCAGGTATGGGCACAGGAAATGACATCATTGCCTTGACAATGGATCAAACAGAACATGGAACCCTGGTATCCAGGCACCCACTTAACTGACCAAGCCATCCGAGCTCATTTGGTTGGAGAAACTGGAGGGAGAAGGATGTTCTCCTGTGGTTGCAAACAATGCCGAGCCTCAGGCTCCCAGGAACCTCAGGGGGGCCAACTAGCCCTTTTGTGGATGCACTGGGTGAGGCTTCATCTTAGACGCCAGAGCCTCTGGCGATTGTCGCAGAGGAGCTCAAGAGTAACAGTGAGTAGCACAGGGCAGGTGAACCCAGCAGGCCCTCTAGTCTGATCCCTGATGAATGGCCCAGGACTCCTATTCTGACTGTGTGTGTGTGTGTGTGTGTGTGTGTGTGTGTGTGGGTGTGTGTTTGTACTGATGGGAACTGTCCCATTGTGCTTTGACTCTAGTGTATTGGCACAAGTCATTTTTCTGTTTGTCACCATTTCCATTTTAAACCAACATTCTTGGTCCCAACACAGGGTGAAAATGATGAGAACACGGAGGAGCCCTTCAGGGTACAGAGCCTTGAACCTTACAGGCAGGACCAGCTTAGGAATGAGCTCCTGCCTGTCATTTGTGGGAGGAACCTACATTGCAGCGGCAACATGGGGTTAATCTCCTGGGATTCCATCCCCACCCATCAGGTGCTGGATCTCTTGTTCCCAAGGTAAGCACCAGACCACCAAGCCCAAGTGTGTAGCCCCCTCATGCCTGGGTCTTGGGGCTGCCATGTACCTCTCAGGGACCCAAAGGTTTGTGATACCTAATGAGATAGAGGACCACACTCATAGTGGAATGTCAGTCCCGAATGGGACGAGTCCTGGAGGTGCCTGCCACAGCCTTGCAAGGGGAGTGAACTCCGCTCTCAGGCAGAGAAACCATCCTGACTCCAGCTGATCCACAGAGGTCCGTGGAGCAGTCCCCACACACTGGGCACCACAGCTCAATGGTGTGCACTGAGCTCATTCCCAGGTGGACTCAGCGAGGCCAGGTGGTCTTTCTGGTGTGATATTGGCTTTGTGAAGAACGTAGATCTGTGCCAGAGGCGTCTCAAAACTCAGGCCTTGGGAAAAGCACTTTTGGGTTAATAAAGACATGTTAATTTCCATAGTGGGACAGAGCATCCTAGCTGGGACATAGCTGGACAGGGGCTTTGGACATGGCGGCTCCCACACCCAGAGATATGTGGGAATCAGCAGTTTGGGCTCATTCACTGATGAACATGGAGAAAGCACCCACTGTGTGAAGACACGTTTCCAGTCACATTTCATAATTCATTGAAAAATAGGGTGCAAATGACTGCCATTGTGTCCCTTTTCATGGGGGTCAGCCTCAAACCGCAGGTGCCATGAGTACATATCCTACATGTGACTGCATCCCTGACTCCATGGGGCATAAGTGCACGTTGTCCTCTTCAGTGACTATGGTGGACCCCTGGACCAACTTCAACATGGAATGGGCTTGGGGTCAAGAGGGTGGGCTCCTGTTTCCAGAATAGGGACCTGCAAGGTGATTTGACTTGGGAAGGCTGAGGAAAGACTGCTCTCCCCAGTGTAGGGTCAGAGGTTTTCTCTGGAGGCCGTGGTGAAGGCAAGGCCAGGGTTTTGCTGACTCCACACCTTCCTCCCCACAGTGCCTCACCTTCCTTCCTGGGGACCTGGGTGAACCTCTACTCCGAGGCTTCCCATCAGCCTCCAGGCTTTCTGAGTCTGCAGCAGCTGCTATCCATGTGGCTCCTGCTGGGAGGCTTGAACCTGGAACACCAAGCACACCACCTCCTGGCCGCAATTGAAGATGGCAAATCAAGCCAGGCAAAGCCTGAGAGCCAGGCGGACTGTGGTGAGTACCTAAGGGTATATGAGGAAAGGTCCGACTGTTGTCCCACTGCAGGGAGTCTGTATGCCTGGTGTTGGGCTGGAAATTAGGACAAGCCTTTGTCCATTCAGGAAGTGACCCCAGTCTGCAAAGAGGTCCTGTGTGGGCCAAGGGCCTGAGTTCTTCCTGGCAGCAGAGGTATTGTCTGTCTGTGGGAAGGTCAGGGCAAGGCAGTCATGTTGGCATCTTTTCTCCTCTAGCTACAAGCTCAGTTCCTGTCACGGCTCCTCAGCCAACCCCAGAGCCAGAGCCTTCTCCCAGGGAAGGGGCAGAGCCGGAGTCCAGGACATCAGGGGTCTCTACTCGGTCCTCCCCAAGGCCCCAATATAACAAGCGGATGAGAGGCAGGTGCCTCATTCACGTCTACCTGGAAAAGGAAAGGACAACACAGTATAGGAGCATCCTGGTGAGTCTTCGAGCAGGGGAGTCTCCTGGGAGCCCACAGTGGGGAAGACCGAGTCCACAGCAAACACTTTGGACTAGGCCTGTCTTCTTGAACTGGAGCTTCTGGAAGGTCAGGAAGGAGAGCAGAAAGTGAGGAAGAGAGAGGCGGGAGAGCAGCAGCATGCCAGGTCTGGGTGCGAGTGGGCCTGCGTGTTTTGGGATGTGCAGGTCAGAAGTGCAGGAGTGAGTGCTGGGTTCAGAGGAGGTCAGAGAAATATCGAGGGTACAGGCCATCCTCTACTGACCTTGGTATTGAGGAGGAGTATATTGAACCGTGGAGGTTGAAGCACAGGAGTTGGCAGTCATTTTCTTGTGTGTGGGAGGGGATATGTTGCTGGTTGAAGGGAAGGGAGCCATTGTAGAATGATTAGGGTGGGTAGGTGTGGGTCACAGAGAACTGGGGGCCTTGGAGGGCCCCATTAGTGTCCTAGTTTGCATGTATGTGAATAGAGATTTAGCGGCTCTCTCTGCAGAATTTTCCTGGGTGTGGAGTATCCATCATGAGACTCTGGTGTCCACCTCCAGGGGAGCTATGTTGAACCACTGTACCTGCTGGGTCCGAACCTCCTGACACCCTAGCAAGCACTGACACTCTCGAGCCCAGCAGCTTCCATGCCTATCATTAAAGAGTCCTAGTGTGTGTTGTGCCCTGGCTGTCAGGACCAAAGCACCTAGGGTTTGTGCCTGGTCCATACAAAAATGCAGCTGCATCCCAGACCAGAGCAGGGATATGGAAGTGCACTGGACCATTCCTCCCATCTTGATGGGACTAGAGTGTGTCTGTACAAAGTCTTTTGGTCCTTATTCCCTTGTCCCTGTAGGGCATAGCAGGTTGAAGCAAACTCTTGTACTAAGATTGGACTAGAGGCTCATAGGAAGACCCCCACATGATCACATGAAGGCCTCAGGTAGCAGGGTATCAAGATGGTGCCCTTGTGTTGAGAGCTCACTTGTCTCTGATTGTCCTTGAGCACTGTCCTCTGGGTAGCTACTCCCAAATTCCCTCTCTGATGAGCTTTCTCCAACCCTGCTCAGGTGACCTGCCAGGACAGGGCTCCAGTCATCATCCGCAGGGCCTTAGATGCACACTTGCTCCAGCAGGAGGACCCAGAAAACTACGAGCTTCTGCAAATTCTCTCGAACCATCAGAGTAAGTGGAACCATCAGAGGGTAGGGAGCAGTGAGTCACAGTGGGCTCACGATAACTGGGAGCCAGAACACAGTGTGCATTGACCCAGTGCCCAGGATGAGTATGGTGGGACTTGTGCATAAAACAAAGTGTAATGATGGGGCATAAATCTGCAGGTTCTTCATGTTCCCCAGGGGCTGTGGACCTGCCTATCATGTGTTCTTTCCTTGGCCTGAGGAGGCATTGCAAAGCTATTATCCACAAGGGGCCAAGAAGAGAGGCTTCTTTGTCTTGTGTCAAAGAAGACAGACAACCACAGGGTGCCTACTTTGGTGGCCTTTCCTGACCTAGATGAGTACATGAGAAAAGCAGTTCAATGAAGAATCATTTCTGGCTTCCAATCTTTCTATTCATTGCAAACTGAGTTTACTTAGGACCAGAGGCCATTTCTAGAGAGAAGAGTGTGGTAGAATAGAACCCTTCACAGCTTGTAAACTCTTCTTGGAGAGAGAGAGAGAGAGAGAGAGAGAGAGAGAGAGAGAGAAAGAGAGAGAGAGAGAGAGAGAGAGAGAGAAAGAAGAAGAAGAAAGAGGAGGAGGAGGACGAGGAGGAGGAGGACGAGGAGGAGGAGGACAAGGATGAGGAGGACGAGGAGAAGGAGGACATGGAGGAGGAGAAGGAGAAGTAGAAAAATGAAAATAAGTTGAAGGAGGAGACCATGAATAAGAAGGTCAAGATGACTTTAAGAAGAAGCATGAGGAGAAGATGAAGAAGAACAAGAACAAGAAGGAGAAACACAAGCCGAACAAGAAGTATAACAATAAATTGATTAAAAATGTGAATGAGAATTAGACTCATGAGGAGAAAATGCAGAAGTGGGGAACTCAAGAGAAATATATATCTCTGGATGGCACAGCCCTGCTGTGGACATCCTCCACCTACGCTCAACACACCTCCAAACCATACCCCTCCAATTAGTGTAGCCCTGTATGAGTGGATGAATCCACTGGCAAGTGGAGGCACCCACCATCAAGTGCTTTTCCATAAACCGACCTGTGATCATTGCTGCAGTGGGGAGAAAAATTTGAACACATGAGTCTTTGGGGACCAATCCAGATACAAACTCTAGCTGTTTGTCTTTGGTGGGTCCAACGTGAACTAAGAAGGTCTGGGGTACAAGGGGCTATTTCCTTGAAAGGTGTTCCTGTAGGGGACCTCCTGTGCATAGAGGGTCCTCAGGGAGGAATCAGTGGGGAGTCTTTGGTGCAACAGTAGCTGGATTCGGGGGCTCTCAGGTCTGTGTGTGAGACCTGAGCTGGCAGAGGCTCTCAGTTGTGGGGGATGTTGGGTAGTGTATTACTTGAGTGTCACCTACCACGCCTCTGCCCCTGCCTCTCCAGAGCTGAGGATCCCTGCTGATGGAAACGTATATTACGCCCTGGATGGCAGAGTGGATTATAACTTTCTTCTTCGGGAAACAGCTGCCAGCAAGTTGTTTAAAGTCAAGCCAAAGGAGGTAAACAGCCACCTTCTTCAGTCTTTACTCCTGGTGCCACTCCACATCCTCCAAGGGGACAAGAACCTCAGGTTCTGGATGGATGTTTTAGAATGCCCACAGAGCCAACTGCCAGGCTGGGTGGGGTGCAGGTGCTGGGCTTTGCTGATGTTGTCATCCCCCACAGTTCTTGGAGCCTTCTGTGGCAGTGGCATCCAGGATCCCAGCAGCTGTGAGCAGCAGCTCTGCGGTGGCTGCAGGACCATTGCCCCAGGCCACCCAAACCAATGAGTGGTGCGTGAGAAAAGTCACCAGTAGCAGCTCCTCACTGCTTCACTCCAGCGAGCAGGTGGAAGACAGCCGCTTTGTCCACGTCCTCCTAGAGGGACAGAGCCTGAGGGAGACAAAGCGCATCCTGGTAAGCCCGACAGCAGGGCTGCCTCCTGGGTGTCCCCACAGTGGAAGGCAGGAGACACAGCTAACCCTGGGGCTGTGGTGGGAAATTAAGAAGAGAGAGGTCAGTCTTAAGGGCTTGACCTGAGTGGGGAGAGCCTCAGCATGCCCAGCTGCAGCGGTGAGTGGGCCTGTGTATTGTGGGTTTGGCAGGCCAGAAGTGCAGACGGAAGTGCTGTGGACAGATGAAGGCAGAGATATGTCCAGGGTGCAGGCTGCAGTGCCTAGAACTTGGTATTCTCAATGAGTGAGGTTGGAGCAGCGGAGCTGGCAGTGACTTGTCACATGTGTAGGAGGGGGTGTGTTCCTGGTGGCAGGGAAGAGAACCTCCTTAGCATGACTAGGTGTGAAAATTTGGGGTCGGGATCACCTGGGGGGTCATGCCAAACTTCGGAATGTCAGTCTTTGCATGTATGTAAATACGGAGCTAAAGGGGTTCTTGGCAGAATTTCTATGGATGTGCAGTAGACACGCTAATGCTGCAGGTGTCCAGCTGCAGAGGAGACATGTTCAGTGACTGCCAGTGCTGAGTCAAGTACATCATTAGAACCAGACCCGCACCGAGCTTCCAGAGCCCAGGGCCTCTCCAGGCTATCATGAAGCACTCAAGTGCACACTCTTGTATCTGAGTCTGTTTTGTGTAGTGGCAGTCAGGACCAAAATTTTCAGTGCATCTGCCTCTTCCACCCACAAAGGCAGCCTGCATCCCAGAGCACACTTGGTGCGCAGATCCCTGGCCCATTGCTGTCATCTCAGTGAGATGAGAGTGTGTCTGTGCATAGGCAGTTTGGTCCTTTGACCTGAGTGGAATGTGGCTCCCCAGGGGGAGGGGAGATGGCAGGTACAGGCAGATATTTGTACCAGGATTGTTCTAGTAGCACGTTGCAAGAACCCAGGCGGTATATGGAGGCCACACTCAGGTAGCAGGATAACAAGATTGTGCCCTTGTATATGTAGCTAACATTTCTCCTGAATGTTTGACCACAGTCTTCTGGGTAGCTCCTCTAAAAGCCATTCTCTGATGACATTTGTCCCACCCTGATCTAGGTGACGTGTCAGGAGAGGGTGACAAGCCTCATCCGCAGGGCCTTGGACCAAAATTTGTTGCAGCATGAGGATGTGGACAACTTTGAGCTGCTGAGAATGATGTCTCTGCATGACAGTAAGTAGGACAATCAGACAGTGGGGAGACATGATCCACAGTGGGCTCAGGATAACTCACAGCCAAGAGAAAGTGGGCCTTGGCCCTAAAATAGCCAGAGTGTGGTGGGCCTGGTGCAGGAAACCAAGTGCAGTGATGGGCGTGTCCAGTGTGGACGAGTTCAATGAGGCCCCAGGCGGCTGCTGGACCTCTCTAAATGTGTTCTCCCCTGGACCTGGTCTGGCAATGCAAAGCTAATATCGATGAGGGCAAGGCAGAGAGAGGCTCAATCTATCATCAGTTTGGTTTATGGCTCACTGATAAGGATGCCTTCAAATGAAGAGGAGCAGAGCATGGGTCCTGATTGGATCAGCATTGCTATGGACGGAAGCCGCACAGGTCCCAATCCATGGCCAGGATATGAGAAGTCCTGCCTACTCAAGAATGTCAGGATTGCAGCAACTGGGAACAGGACTCAGTGAAGAGGAAGTCAAGGCCAGGGGACAGCCTGTTTGGGTTCTTTTTGGAACAATTCCAAGTCCTCTGTGCCTGGGTGCCCATCTCCTGAAGATATCAGAATGGCCAGGTTATTATTCCTTCCAGCAACAAAGAAGGGCATCTGAAGAACAGAGGCCACAATGCTGAGCTGTCCACAATGCCAGTGCTCTTTCCTTTCTTGTGAGCCCGACACTCCTAGCCTCCACCATCCCAGCCTGTCCACAGTAGAACCCACCATCTGTCGAGCACGTAAGTGAGTTTTCCCATTTTCACACACTGCCTCATTTGAGTTGGCTCTGTCTCACACATGAGGAAGACTGAGGTGCAAGGAGCTGGGCAAGGGGCAGTGTCTGCGAATCTCAGGGACTTGGGAGGCAGTGCAGGGGGAAGGGGATTTCCAAACAGCCTCAGAAACTTAGGGAGACCCTGTACCCAAGTCAAAAGGCCTGGGAATGGTCTCAGTGCTTAAGTGCCTCTGGCTTTATCCCTAGTAAAAAAATAAGCCAGTCAAAAGGAATTACCAAACCGAGAATCTACAAAGGTGATTTCAGACGTCTTTTACTCACAAGGGAGGACTACGGGGGGCCTGGAACCCACTAGGTGTGATGGCATCTATGCCTTATGGCAGGAGGGTGGCAGTGATGCTGGCCCTCTCCTAGATTTTGGAAACCTTGTTTTCATTGGGGAAGCTTTATGGAGGTGGAATCTATTTTAGCAATCCTGGTCCAGATGAGGTGCTGACTACCACAGGTAGAAGCCTATCCAGAATGCGGTGTCTGTTATTCAGTCTTTCCTGACTGTGACAATGACAAAGAAAGGAAGTCACTTGTCTTTGGTCTTGGTTTCACTCCTGGCCATTGATTGAGAACTGATTTCATCTTGGACTACTGAACAGAGGCTGCATCTGGGCAGAAGAGTGTGATAGATTTGAACTCCTCAGGACGCCCCACCATTGCCAGAGAAAGAAGGAGAAGGAGGAGGAGGAGAAAGAGACACTCCTGAGTGGGGAGAGGATCACACGATAAAGAGCAGGAGGCAGAAGAAGAAAAAGAAGGAGGTGAACAGAAGGAAGGGTGGAGGGAGATACACAAGAAGAAGAACAAGAAGGAATCATGTAAGAACAGGAAAAAGACCCAGAAAGAACTACAAGAAGATGCAGGACAGAAAGAAGAGCCAGAAGTAGAACAAGAACCAGAATAAAAGTACCAAGCAGACAGCTCCTGATGAGAAACAAGGGGAAGGAGAGCGATCCTAGAAAACAATAGAGTTCTCCAGGGCACCACCCTGCTCAAGTCCTCCCATGTCCATGCCCAACACACCTCCCCTCCGTGTATTCATCCATGAGTGGATTCATCCAGGGCAAGGGGATGAATTCCCCCACCATCCAACGCTTCCCTGAATGCCCATGTGTGAGCATGGCTGCCCTGGGGAGAAAGGCCTAAGCACAGGAGCCTTTGCCAATCCTGATGCAGATCCTAGCAGTGTCCCTTTGGCAGATCCAACCTGCACTGAGAAGTTCTGGGCCCAAGGTGCTGTTTCCATTGCCAGGTGCTCTTTTGGTTTAGAATCCTGTACATCATCTTCTCCAGGGAAGAATCACTGAGGGAGTCTTTGGTGGCACTGTAGCTGGATAGGAGGGCTCTCAATTCTGGTGCAGGCTCGCCCTGGCGGAGACTCTCAGGGGTTGTGGGTGTTTTGTGGTCTAATCCTTGAGTGCCACCTAACAATTCTCTCCACTTTGCTCTGCAGAAATCAAGGTCCCTGACCACTCACTGATGTATCTGTCCATGAATCCACAAATCAAATATTATTTCATCGTGAGGAAACGCCGCGAGGTCAAGGGAAAGGAGGTAAACACCTACCTTATTCAAGCTGTACTTGTGCTGCCATTCCACTCCCACCTGGGGAAATGAGAAGCCTGAGCACCTGGACATATGTGCTAGAAGCCCATAGAGCCAACTGACAGGCTGGGGTGGCTTTCTGTTTCTGGGTTTGCTGATGTTCCATCCCCCACAGTTCTCAGAATCAACCTGCAAGTCCTCCAGGCCGCTTTCCCACAGGCAGGTGGGAGACACCTGCTTAATTCGTGTCCACTTAGAAACACAAAGTCCAAAGATGGCCAAGACTGTTTTGGTAAGCCTGGGAGCAGGAATGTCCCCTGGTGCTTACACCTGGGTGGGGAGCAGACACTGGTCCAATACCATGGACTACTCATGCCCTCTTGATTTGGAGCTTCTGGATGATCAGGAGGATAGATGGGAATCAAGAAGGAAGAGGTCAGTGTGAAGGGCTGGAGCTCAGATGAGGGAGAACAGCAGCTTGTCCACCGCCATGTCTGAGGGAGTCTGTGTGTCAGGTGGCAGCATGCAGTCCAGAAGGGCAGAGGCAGGTATGGGTGACAGATGAGAACAGGCCAGGACCTAGGTTGCAGCTTCCTCTGTATGGGATGCTGGCCTCTATGGAGCAGGACACCAGTATGAGGTTCTGCATGTTCCTTGAACAAGGAGCTGAGAGGGTCTCTCTGCAGAGTCAGTATGGATGTGGAGCAAGCACACTAAATGTCCAGGTAACCCAATGACCACCCTTGGCGGAACAGGTGCCCTCGTACACCCCAGCCAGCACTGAGCCTCTGGAAGCCAGGAGCTCTCATGGCTATCTTTCGTCACTCCTGTGTGTGGTCATGTTCCTGGGTCTGATTTGGGCCCTGGCAATCCAGACCAAAGCCTCTAGGTTTTGTGCCTAGGCCATTCCCAATGCCGCCTGCATCCTCGGGCAGACCTAGGATCTTGGAGGCTATTGTCCCATTCCTCCCAACTTGTGGGATGAGATTGCATCTGTATGCAGGTAGTGGGGTCCTTTCACTTGGAGAGAAGTGCAGCTCCACAAAGAGCAATGGCAGGTCCAGGAAGTCCTATGTACAAGGATTGGGCTAGTAGCCTATGGGAAGAGCCCACGCGATGAGCAGGAGGTCAGCCTCAGGTAGTAGGGTCATGGATGTTGCCCTTGTATTTAGAGTGGAGGTGCCTCCAGAATGCCCCTGCCCACTGTCCTTGAGTAGTCACTTCAAGGCCCATTTCCTGAAGGCCTGTCTTCCATGCTGCTCCAGGTGACCTGCCACGATCGGGCTCCTGTCGTCATCCGCAGGGCCCTCGAGCTACACTTGCTTACTCAGGAGAAGCCGGAGGAATATGAGCTGGGCCAAATCATCTCTCACCGTCAGAGTAAGTGGGACAATCAGATGACAGAGAGCAAGGGTCAGGATGTGGACTCAGGTCAACTCTTAGCACCAAAGAGCATTCTCTGACCCCCAAGAACACTCTAACAGGGTGTGTTGGGCTCGTGCACAAAGCCAACTGCACTTCTGCTGGTGTAAGCTCTCCAGGTGTTTTGGTATACCCCAGTGGCTAGTGCGGCTCCCCACCAGGTGCCCTGCCCAGGACATGAAGACGCATGCAAAGCTGACATCATTGAGGAGTGAGGAGGAAAGCCTCTTTCCAGGAGCAGTATGGTTCTGTGGTCTGAGATAGGAGTGGTTTCAGAGGAACATGGGAATGCATGGGCTAAAGATGGAACTGGCATTTTGTGGGCTGAAGCAGTAGGATTAAAAGCCTTCTGTGTGACCAGAAAACCACTGCCTGGGCAGAGCATTGCCAAGATTCTAGCAAGCAGTAACAGGATGAAATTGGGAAGAAAACACAGCCTGGGAGACAGCTTGAATCATCTGTTTTTGCATCAATTCCATGGTCTTCCGCACCTGAGTCCACTAGCCAAGGAGTGATCCCAATAGCCAGGTTATGATCCCTAACTAGAGTCAGATGAGGGCTTCCTGAGCACGTAGCCACAGAGCTCATCTGATAATAATGTCAGCGCTTTTTCATTGGTTGGTTGGTTGGCTTTTGTGAGCCAAACACCTCAGCAGCCATTATCCCAGCCTATGTACGCTGAAGACCACCATCCCAATGAGTTCTAGGATCACTTGTCTCCTATCTTAACCTTCTGTTAGGTTAGTAGAGTCTATGGAAGAGGAAGTCTGTCTGGGGCCTTGGTAGCCTAAGAAATTCATAGCAGAGATCCCCACATCCAACCCAGAAGGGATGGAGAACAGGCTCTAGGTTAGAGGAGGGCAACAGGAAAGAGGTGTTCAGAGGAAGGAGAAGCTGGCTGTTGTATTCCCCCACTCGGGGTCATGGCACCACTGGGCCATACACCATGTTGGAGGGAAGCAGGCCCTTTGCTGGTCTTTGGAATCATTGTTCTCAGGAGGGCAGCATTTGGAATGTGGCCTCCATTCTCAGAAGCCTGGTTCACATGGAAGCAGGCTCCACCAACGCAGAAGCGTGGCTCTAATGTGGTATCCGTGCAGGTCAGCCTGTCCTCACCGTGGCCATACTTGAGGAATCCTAGGCCTTTTCTCTGGGTTTCACAACTTTCTCTTTGGTTGTGCACTGAGGCTGTCCATAAAGCTCTAGTGTGTGGCAGTGGAGAGCTTCTCAGCCCTTGCCACAAAGGCATAGACTGGGAGAGAGAGAACAAGGCTGGGAGAGAGGGAGAGAGAGAAAGACGGAGAGGAGAAGGAGGACCTCTACTTGGAGAATGAGGATTCAGTGGAGCCAACAGGGACAAGGTACTGGTGCCCAGGGCGCACTCCTGTTTAGGTCTTCCTCCAAGCATGCTCAACCTTTCTTCCAGTTCCTCCCACCCCCCAGTAGTGTATTTATCTTGAATGAGAATTGCATGTTGACATCAGAGCACTCACCATCCAATGCTTCCTTCCAAACCCACCTGTGAAGATGGCTCATGTGGGGTCTGAATCTTCGGCACTTTTGTGGGAGATTTCAGATGCAAACCCTAGTGGTGTGCTTTGGCAGACGCAAGAGGACCTGGGATGTTTTGGAGTCCAAAGCCTTTGGTAGGAACAGACATTAGGTCTGTTGAAGTGCTCTGCCTAGTTCTTCCTCAGGGAGGACTGTGGAGGCTGTCTTGTTGGTATTGGTGCTGAATTGGAGAGCTCTCAGGTGTGTGGCTCAGTTCGTTTCTGGCACAGGCTCTCAGATGTTGGGGTGTCCCAGGGAGCACCTCCTGAGCCACCTTATTTTGTACACCCCTCTCTCCCCAGAGCTGAGGATTCCAGCGCAGGCCAACGTATTTTACGCAAAGAACCCTCACACGAAACCCAACTTCGTGCTGAGGAAAAGGAGCCTCTCCCAAAAGAATGATGAGTGGATCCAGCCTCAACCTCCCTCTCGTCCTGCAAAGAAGAAGGCTGCAGCCCTCCTGAGGATGCTTGCAAAACCATTCTGCTGCTGTGTGCCTGGGCGGGGCTGAGGCAGCCCAGGAATATTTACATTGATTACTATCTGCTTCAAAGTTTGAATCTATAGTTTGCCATTGTCTTTGACCTTGTTTAGTAACACAGTTGTTACTCTATCCTGTATTTGTTGTTCCCATTAATATATTATTATTTGAAAATATATATGTTTTTGTTACCTGATCTATTGTGATGATTTGTCACCTGATCTACTGTGATGGTTTTTGATCAAAATTGTGCATTTGATGATAATGAATGCCATGCATTTAGGAACCTGTAGACTCTAGACAATGAATGAATGTCTACTGTTGCATGGACTGGTCTGCAGAGTCCTGTAGCATTTAAGCTTGTGTGAGGGCTTCATAGGGCTTGCAAAAAGTCCGGGTCAGATGGTCCTGCATGAAGCTTAGCTCCTAGTGGTCTCCTCTACAGCATAAGGGCCAAGGAGAAACCCACTTCCACACAGAAGATGGGAAGCTACCTTATGAAGGTGATCGTAGGTGTGGGACCCTCTTGCTAGGACCCTTTTTCTATTGGGCCAAAACTGTGCTCTGAATGTGATTGCTGAGAAGAGCTTGGAATTTCCTGATTGAAACAGTTCATGCAAGCTGCTTCCACTTGCAGGAACAAAGTGTGTTCTCGTTGAGCACTTTGGGGTGTCCCAGGTTGCACTAGAGTGTGTCAGAAGCACTTGTAATGATTGGCATTCACGGTTTCACATTGAAGCCTCTGTGCCATCTGTCAACCACTGATGGCTGCAAGTGGGTACCCTGCCTTTCAATGAGTTTTCTGAAAAAGTAGGAGTTTTGAAGAACTGATCTTCTCAGCATTCCCCTTGCCTCCCCAAGTTGGGTGATGTCAATTATACAGGCTTCCTTGGGAGCACACATTTTATATTGAGCTGGAATTGGACTCTGGATGCGATTGCTGAAAATAGCTGGGGAATGGGAGAATGGAAGCTGTTTGCTGCAAGCAGTTTCAATTTGCTTTGTTGATTAACTTTGTTGTAAGTGAGCACATGCTATTTTTTTTTTCCTGTGGACCTAGAAGAATTCAAAACTGCTTCTTACAGGTGACAGGCATGCTTACACATTGAAGCCTCTGTGCCATTGATAAAAAAAAACAGTTCACTCATGTGGGCACCTGCACTTCAAGTGAATGTTGTAAATGAGTGTGACAAATGGATGTCAGTGAGACTTTGGAGAACTGATCTTCTCAGCTGGTCCTCTTTTTCACTGCACGTTGGTGATGCTAGATTCAAGAGATCTCTTTCTGGCACCCTTTGTGTTTCATGCCTGAACTGTGCTCTGAAAGTTCTTGAGGAGAACAGCTTAGAAGTGCAGAAGTGAAGCTGTTTGTTGAAGCAGCTTCAAGTGGCACAAGCTAACTTGTTCTCAGTGAGCACATGGGGATTTTCCCTGGTTGAAGCAGTGTGAATGAGAATGGCTTCTCAGAGCTGGTAGGCATGTTTGCATTTGGCAAACTTTGCCATCTGTCACCCAGAGTTCCTTGCATGAAACCTACATTTCCAGTGTTTTCAGAAAGGTGTGATGAGTGGGTTTCCATGGAATTTTGTGGAATTGATCTTTTCAGGCAGTCCTCATTGCCTTCTCAAAATTGTTGATCCTGGTGCAAGGGCTCTCTTGTCAGCCAACATTGTATTTTGGGCCTGACCTCGGCTCTGAATGTACTTGCTGTACTTCCCATCTTTCCTCTCTCTGGTCCACTCCTCAGATCCCATCCTCCTTTCAATAGGGCCTCATCCAAGAAGCCTCCCCATGTGCCTCCCACTTGATTTCAACTTCTCCAGTGCACTTATTGTCTAAGCAGGGATTCCCAGGAGAGAGGGCTCTCCATTCTGCACACTGAAATTTCTCAGCAGGGAGGACTCCTCCATGCTTGGATGGCGGGGCTGCAATCACCTGGAAGGTGGAAATAGGAGGCTGGTGGTGTTCCTAGCCAGGATGCTGGTGATTGCAGTGCATTTAATCTATGGCCCTCAAGGAGGTTTATGCTGCAGATTTGTGTACTTCTGCATCTGTATGCACACAGTTCTTCATGTGGGGAAAAAAGCAATGTTCTCAAAGTTTGCTTTATATTATACTCAACTGGTAATTTACAAACCCCAGTGTCCCATCTTAGCCCAGAGCCATTCCATCAGCCCAGGGCCAGTGGGTGGTCCAGCGGTCAGTACTATGCACAGCTCCCAGGTGGCTCCAGTGTGTAGCTGAATTTGAGAGCCAGTGTACTGTAGGATTTGCCCTTGAGGTTAGAATTCATTGACTTCCTCTTATGTCATTTCACTGGTTCACGATATTCCTTGTCTCATGGACTATTCTGTGAAATCTTCAAGTTAGCCATCTCTGGTCATTTCTTCCATTTGATGGCACCTGGTTCAACAGCTTGTTGTTGGGTGGGGTCGGTCATGGGCAGTCCTGGGTCACAGAGAGGGACAGGAAGACCCTAATGTGGAATGGTGGTGTAGAGAGTAAGGGTGGGGCCAGAGCCCACACTGTGGTTAGGGTAGGGAAGGGATCTGAAGAGACTACCTTGAAAGCGAGCTCTGGCTGCAGTTAACCAGGAATCAGGGCCTGGAAATGGAAGCCATGACAGGGCTTCTGACTAGAAAGGACACATCTTTCTGGGCTCAGTTGGAGGTCCATCGAGGCAGAGGAAAAGAGAGAGGATGCAGGAGAGGGGGATGGTCTAGATCACAGAGCCGCTCCGTCATCATATCTTAGAGAATGGATTTTTTTCTTCCAGTTGTTGGTAAATGCTAATTCCTTCACGTGTTACATTCACATCCACCTCGTCCATTGGAAAGGCTGCTCAACCACCACAGGCAGTGGTATCTTGGTGGATGTGTGCATTCTAAAAGGAGGTGAGGTTGGCGCCAATAGAGTGTGTGGGCGCTCAGGCATTGGCAAGCTTGCTTTGGAGAGTGAATCCTCTAAATGTTATTGGGCTGTTTTTGAAAGATCGTGTGGTTTGGCTAGACCTAGAATGCTTCCACACAATTTAGCATGGTGTATATTTTAGAGAGCATGATCACTGAGGGGCAGGTTGCTGGTGTGAAGCCGTGAGCATTAACATCTATCAAGTTTCTCACCTGGAGTTGGCTACCTACAACTGGTGACAGTGTTTTGCTCCTACGGAGCAATACTGAACAAGTCTCTGGGCCAGTAATCCATTGCTGAACTCCATCACTAACAAAAAGTCCCTGAGTGAAGGTGAGGACCAGAAGAGCCCGGGAACCACCTGACAGCAGCCCTGAAGTCCTGACCTCTGGCACATCATATGCCAACTCAACTGGGTATCAACCTCTTCCTGGGCTCATTAGAACTGTGTGCTTCAACTTTCAGAAACAAATGCAGAATGACAGAATCTTCTCTGAGGACACTTTTCTAAGTCTTGTTTGCAGCACGTGTTCTAAGTCTTATTTGCAGCATGTCTTCACTGGAATGAGTAGTCATTTGGCATTCTGTTGTACTTAAAATTTCATGAGATTCTGTCGCTCCCACCTGACAGATCCCTTTCTAGAACAATCTTGGGGCCCTGCTGCAGGGACACCCAGTGAGGATGCTCGAGGAAACCTTTCTGTCCAGGAAAGCGGTGGGGCTGGTGAGGGCTGGGGTCCTAGGGCGAGCTGGCTGCGGCTTTTTACCTGAAGTCCCCCTGTCCCGCCCCTTGATGATCCTCCTGGAGTCGGGCCCCAAGTGACTTCTCCCTTGGCAGCCTTTGGGAGGCACCGAGGAACTGTCTGGTGCCCTGTCCCTGAGGGCGACAGGGCTTTCAGTGTTTGCTGACTTGAGTTGTAAGGATTTTGTAAGGAGGACTCCAGCCCTCCACCTCTACCCGCAGACATCCAATGGATGGCTAAAGGCAGAATTAGAAGGGCAGCATCTCTGCCTCAATATATGGCCCATCCATCCCCTTTGCCTGAGTCACCTTGGATTTGTTACTGGACCCTGCTGGCTGCATCAGTGCCCACCAGCACAAGGAACAGGCAAAAAAAAGAAATAAAAAGGAAAAAATGAAGAACTTTGATCAAACTGGGGAGAAGCAGCCAGAAGGCTTGGAAGAAGCCCCTGACCCACAGAAGTGGTTACAGTTTATAGAAACAAAACCCAAGTGATCTACATCCGTGAATTTCCTTGGCCTGAAGAAAAGCAAAAATGGGAAAAACACAGAAAATGCCTAGGCAGATGGCCTGTGCCCAGGCTTGAGGAAGGGCGGGACCCATCTTAGCTTTCCTGGCTCCTGAGGTGGGCGTGGGGTTGCAGCCCGTCTCTATTTTCAGCAGAAGAAAGTTGCTCTTAATTCAGAATCCAGACCCCCACCCCCATGCAGTCTGTTTCATGTCCCAGGAACAAGGTCTGATTGATGTGCATCTGAGAGCCAAAGCAGGTGACACAGCTCTCCTGACAAGGCACCACCTGGCCAATCCAGGGAAGATGGACAGACCTCAACTGGTCAGGACCACCTGCTTTGGCAGCTGTGCAAAGCCCAAGCCCTTGCCCTCATTCCCCTCTCTATAAAAGCTCCAAGTCATTGTCACCCCCTGAAGACAGGCTAAGATGTGGGTCCCCGGCCTTCCCCGTGTGGCTGCACTGATAAAAGTTCCTTTCTTGCTGGGCATGGTGGTGCATGCCTGTAATCCCAGAGATTCTCGGGAGGCTGAGGCAGGAGGATCACTTGAGGTCAACCTTGGTGATTTTGTGAGACCCTCAGCAACGTAGCAAGACCCCTTCTCAAAACAAGAATAAAAAGGATTGGGGTGTACTCAGTGGTAAGGCACCCGGGTTCAATTCCTAGTCCTTTACCTGGAGCTGAAGCTCCCTGCCTCCTTTTCTTTTGCGGGTTAAAGCTTCCCCTGTGCATTCAGTCTCATTGGGCTTGGAGTTACCATTGACCCAACTCATAAGTTCCCATCTCTGGTATCTCCACCTCCTCTTGGTACTGGGGATTGGACCAGGGGCTCTGCCACTGAGCTACATCCTCAGCCCTTTTAATTCTTTATCTTAAGACAGTGCCTCAATAAGTTGCTAAACCTGGCCTCAAACCCACAATCCTCCTGCCTCAGCCTCCTGAGTCACTCTATCACAGGTGGGTGGCACTGTGCTCGGCCTGTGGTTGCATTTGGATGCAGTCCAAGCTGCTGCAGGTTTGAGGAATGTTCTGTGGGCATCTATATAACAGTACCTGAAGGGGGCGCCAGACCCTCTCGCTGTTTTTTTCTGTGGATGTCTGCCTGGCCTGCAGTGGGTTGGTCACAGGACATTCAGGAGAGATCTAGGGCACTGGGCAGTGCCCTCCATCCAGCAGGTGACCTGGCAGGAAGAGCCCTTGCAGCAGGGAAGTGGGGTGGCACTCTGTAGGTGAAAGCACAGAGCTCTCTGATGACTAGTGACTAACACAATGTGAAGCAGAAACATCCCATGAATTTCATGTTCAAGTACAAATCTGGCTAGGATGACTGGATGGCATTGCAATCTCCTGAAGGTCCTTCTTGGATTCATACAAAAAGAGAGAGCGAGGGACTAAGGGGCAGGAAGGAAACACAACTTTTTCAAACACTGAGATCTGGAGTCCAGCTCCTGCCATGTAGTCAGTGAATGAATAGATAATAATTGTTTTTATGGGACCATGTGACCTGGGGCTGCTCGGCTTCCTGTGGGCCCTCAGCATCCCTATGTATAAAGCAGGGGCACAGACCAAGGGTGCTGTCAGCTTTCTGTTGCTGTGACAAAGCATCTGAGAGAATCCCCTTAAAAGGAAACAGGGTTTCTTTTGCCTCATGGCTGCATAGGTCTCAGTCCATGGCACCTTAGCCCTGTTGCTTTGGGCCTGTGACAGCACAGTAGGACATCCTGGCAGCTGGAGCACATGACAGAGGAGGCTGCTCATCTCTGGGTAACTGGGAAGAGGGTGGGTAGGACTGGGCTGGGTCCCAATATCCCCCTCAAGGTCACACCCCTAATGATCTCATTCCTTCCAGGAGGCCCCACCTACTAAAGTTTCCATTATGTCCCAAGGGCCACAGGCTGGTGACCAAGCCTTTAGCACATGGGTAATGGGGACATTTGACATCCAAACCACAATACCAAGTGATCATTAGCTGGGGGCTAACCCCCGGTCTCCGGGCCAACCCCTCCCCACAGGCCAGGCCTGGGGAGATTGACTGCATTCTGCAGGACACCCACTGTAGGCAGCTGCCTCAGCCAACATGGAAGTCCTTAGCAGAGGCTCTTTTATTTCACGGGGGGTGGTACCAGTGATTGATCTCAGGGATTCTTGACCACTGAACCCCATCCCCAGCCCAATTTTGAATTTGATTTAGGCTCAGGGTCTCACTGATTTGCTTAGTGCCTTGCCATTGCTAAGGCTGATTTTGAAATTTTTGATCCTCCTGCCTCAGCCTCCCGAGGTGCAGGGATTCCAGGAGTGCACCACTGCGTTGGCCAAGGGGCTCCTTTTGGGCAGTGGGGTTTCCTTGGAGAGAAAGCTGACCCTGTCCTGGGGTCATTTCTGATTTGCCCACACAGCAGTGCTTTGTTACTTTTTCTTTTCTCTGGAGGGCAACTCAATTCATACCTAGTAAACATAGCCCCACAGGTTCTCTGATTAAGAATAGTGCAGAGCTGGGGGGCAGTGGTACATGCCTGTAATCCCAGACACTCTGGAGGCTGAGGCTGGAGGATGGCATGTTTGAAGCCAACCTTAGCCATTTAGTGAGGCTCTGAGCAACTCAGTGAGACTCTGTCTGTAATGAAGTATTTTAAAAAGGGCTGGGGATGTGGCTCAGTGGTAAAGCACCCCTTGGTTCAACCCCTGGTACCAAAAGAGAGAGAGAGAGAGAAGTGAAGAAATAAGGGAAAACAAAACTCAAGCTAAGATCTTAACCCTGCAAACGCAGCTGGTAGAGAAACGTGTTGACTTCAGGGCTATGAGGATTCACCTCACCAAGACTCAGGTAGCAAATGCTCTCCAAACCTGTCACCCTCAGGGCTGGGTGAGCTCCGCGGTAGAGCACTTGCCTAGCATGTGCAAGGCCCTGGGTTCAATGCCCAGTGCGGCAACAAAAAGAATTTCAAAACCCCATGTGATCCTCAGGTCCAGGGAGAGCAGTCAGAGCAGCTGTCTGCCCCTGAGACTGGGCCTGGGAGGACTCACTGGGAGGATGCCAGGGGGCTCATCAAAGGTCCGGGGAATTGCCACCAGTGCGGCCAAGGTCACTCCTAGATGGCAAAATGAAACCTGTGAGCCACGTTTTCTGTGACTCTCAGGAATCCCTTCCACACCTCTGTCCTTAAAACAGGGAAGAGTAATAATGTCACTCAGTCCCTTTGTAGTGCTGGGACCACAGTGGTCTTTAGAGGAGATCTCATGGCTGCCCTGGGTCACCCCCTGCTTCACATCCCCTTGGTGACCAGTGGTCTCTTTCCACCTGAATGCTGTCCAGACCTGACTCCTGGGGTGCAAGCCTTCCCCTCCACCCTTTACCAGTGCTCACCAGCTGCCCTGGGGCATGGGAGGCTGTGACCCAGGCTTGGGTAGGGCTTCCCCCTTAGCCAGAGCCGTCCTGAGAGCCCCAGGCTGCAGCCCCAGCCTGGAAGTGGCTGCCTGGAACAGAGCAGGAGGTTGCTCCCTGTGGCCCCTCTGGCCCCTCTCTTCCTCCTGTGGAAGGAGCATGTGAGGAATGGCTTGTCCTTAACCCTGTGCAGAAGCTTCCAAAGAAACCGCTTCAAAGCCCTGGAGCAGGGGAGGGTTTTGAAAGGTTTGTGGAGCCATCTGAGAAGAAATGGCAGAACTTCAGAGATGAACAAGAGAGCAGGAGTTCCAAGCCTCTTTCGATGGAGTTTCTAGCAAAACAGGATGTTGGTTGCAGGAGCCAGATGCAAGCCAGGCTCAGATGACCCCATGGAGTACCATCAGGCGACCAATGGCCACTTGAAAACTGTATCGTAAAAGAGCTTCCAGTCCTGAAGCGCAAACTATGCCAGGGGCCTCCAGGCTAAATGACAGAAGCAGGCACACAATGACACATGGCCTGTGACCTCACTCATGGAGAGTATAATACAGATGTACCATAGAAGTAGAAAACATTATTGTGACCAATATTTTCATAATGATGATTGTTAGGATGGCCTTTCATGTTGGTTGTGATAATTGACAGCTGTCATTTTACAAATAATGTTGATCAAACGCTCCCTCTGGGCCATGCTCTAGGCCAGCCACTCTACCTGCCTTGCCTACCTGATCCTCACAGTGTCCCCAAGAAGCCAACACAACAAACCAGAAAGCACAATGTCCCTGCTAGCAAGTGCAGGACCTAAGTCTTGAACCCAGACACAGAGACCAATCAAATTCAATGAAATATTTACTGGAATACTGGTAGAAATCTAGGAGAAGAGGCTGTGGCCTAGAAATGGGGAGGGTTGGCTTCAATCCTCAAAACCCAAAGCTGTCAAGATGGTTCAATTGACCATCCACGTTAGAAACTACTCTCCAACGAAATATGCCCCAAACATTGTCAAAACAGAGGGACCGATTGGGAGGAAATGGCAACCCAGTAGAATAGGAGGCACGAGGAGAAACACAGATGAGCACTATGCACGGGAGGAGGTCACTGGAACACAGCTGGCAAGAAGATGAACACAGGCTCAAATGATGTGTTTTATTTATTTATTTTTTACCCAAATTAAGGATGTTGATAATATGTGCTGGGAGGGGATAGGAAGATAAGCTTTTTTCATACACTTTGGAGGCACATTTAACATTATCCATGAAACTTAAAAAATGCACGAATGCTATGCTCCCTACAACACAGAAATTCAGGTCTTGGGACGTGCCCTGGGAAGCTCCCAGAAGGAAGTTCATTTCAATGCCGTGTTAAATTATAAGACATGTACAATGCAATGGCCATAAGCAGGAAGTCTGTGGCCACAGTGAATAAGGAGGCACGTGCTGACTGCAAGTTCTTAGGACCTGTGGGTGGAAAGAAGACCCTGGACCACATGTTTCAGCTGTGGGACACAGACACAGCCCTGAACATAGGCTGGTCCAGTGGCACTGTGCATCTCTCCAGATCCACACAGTGTGGAAACCGCAGCCATCACTTGGCTTTAGGGACAGAAGCTGAGATGATTTTCTTTTCTGAGAGATAGGGGACCACGGGTGACTCCCTAATAGACAGATGACCAGAGCCACCTCTGGGGAGAGTCTGGGCCAGGAGGTGATGGGAGAAGTGGAATTCGATCATCTGTTTCCATTTTTCTGTGATTTGGTTCAAGTGGTAAAGCGGTGCTATTTATTAATTAATGGATCAAATAGGTTCATCATTGTTTTAGAGTACAATTAGGTGCCTTCAAACTTTAGGCTACATGGGCACATTTGAGAACGGTGCCAGCCATTCTCTCATCCTTTGGGTCATTCCCCTCCTATGTCCTGTGAGACATTTTCTATGTGAGGCTTGAAGAAGAAGAAGAAGAGAATATTCTGTAAAGAAAACCTTATGATCTGTGCATTATAAAATTGAATGGGTTCATTCAGAAATCAGAAGTTCTATTGAAAGCTCTTTGCATGAGGCAAATAAAACTTATTTTTAGGCATCCTGGTGAAGACAAGGTTTTATCTTTCTGTCTCATGTCTGTGTTTTTCTTTTTATTTGTTAGAATGAAATCCATAGGTTGGCAGACCATTCTATCAGATGTGTACCTAGATGACATTTCAATTACCCACTTTTACATGGTAGACATTTTGTACATGAACACTGCCTGTCTGCAACTTTTTTTAAAACAGGACTGGGCTCAGGAGCCCAAATACCAATGTTAGCTGGAACATGTTCTCCAGTTTGGCCTATCTGTCAGTATTCCCTGAGGTCATCTGTTCCATGAGCTTCGTTACTCCTGCTCCCTCACCAGCTTTCATAGAAACCACATGCTGTCTATGAGTCAGAGACACCAATCTCACAACATAGCATTCTTTGAGTATCCAAAGTCCCACTTTTCACTTCGCCATGCCTGACATTGTCGGTAATATTTATCGGCAAATGTGAGATTTTCAAAGATCCAATTCTATGTGCTCCTTTCTCAAAGAGCCTTAGGCAGGGCTATAGCATACATAAATATGAAGGAAAGGCCTAGTTTTTAAAATGTCATCCATCGAATAGTTGACACATGTCTGAGATATTTTTTATTTTGGAGGAGGTATTATTTAATAGGGAAATCCAACAGCTACATGATAGTGAAATGAGAAGTCTTGCATCCATTTTATTCTTTGTGATGATTTTGATGAGTAAGGATAAGATACTTCCTTGTTCCAATGAAGATGTTGCCCACTTCTGTGAATGGATGCACCGTGTCACCCACTACTTGCATATCTGCATGTTGTGCTTGACATTACCATCGTACTCGGCAGGTGGCAGAAAGTCAATACTGAAGTTCAGCTCTGGTGTTCTAGCAGCTGTGCTGCAGATCCTTGGTGTGCCACCTTGTGCAATCCATGCTGCTCTGTTCATGTTCCTATTGACTTCCTGGTGATGAGCATCATGGTCTCCTGGTCTTGAGAATGGCCAAGCATTTCTCTGTGAATGTGGAAGGTGGGCATGTGGAAGGCTTCAGGGAGGAGGGATCATTGATCATGTACTCTAATCCATGTGCCTGTTTAATGACCTGTTTTTCTTCTTGGGTTTTAAGGGAGACACTGCCCTCAAACACTTCTGTGCAGCTGGGAATGCAGGCTTCTGCTTCACCTTGAAGGAAGCATTCATGAATCCTTTCCAGAAGACATGAGAAGAGAGAGTGAGCCTCTGGTAACATGCAGGTTTCTTGCATTGCCCATGGGCTAGAGGAGAGAAGAGTTGCTTCATGAGATTTGATCCCCTTTTTCCTGAAAAGTTCCACACGGAGGTGAGTCCCCAGCATGTTTAGACATCATTTCAGACATCTTTGTTGATGGAAATGAATCACACCCCCTGATGATGTGGAAGAGCTAAAGATGGGTTTGCTATGAATTTTCTATTTCATTTCTCAGGGCCTGAGTCAAGCCAGCCATTGTGCTGTCAGCGCATGAGCTGCTGGTCAAATGTGAGGAAGTGGTCTTGCTTTATGAAAACACCATCCTGAGTCAGTGAGCCAGAGGCAGCCTGCAGTCCCTCTTTTCCTGTAAAGGCAGATTGCTGTGGATGGCCTCTGGCCTCATCATGCAGCCCTACTCAGAGTAGGGGATTGAGGGTCCAGGCAGATCCCAGTTCCTTTTGACCTTTATTGCCATTGGGCCACCCCAGGGTCCTTGGACTCTACCTGGTCTTCTGGCCTGGGTCAGGGGATGTGAGGTTTGGAATCCCCCTCTGTGGCAGGATCCCAGGCCCCCCAGCCACTTGAGGGCAGCACATCCTTCCCTAATTGTGTTAGAGGGGGAGGATTCTCCCGCCCATCCTCATCCATGCTCATCCCTCATTTTGTAGCTTCGCACCTTAGGACCTTTATTCATTGACTTAGGCTAAGATGAGTCAATCAGCAGTCTCCCAAGGGTTTACATTGTGGTAATTGACACCGAACATCTGTTTTGTAATTAAACCATTTTGGAGGACACAGTTGAGTGGCATTAAGCATATTCATGTTGGTGTATAGGCGTCACCACCATGCATCTCCAGAACTCACGTGGACGTACTCTTGCCATCAATGCGGAATTCTAGTGCCCTTGAGGCCCAGGAAAAGAACATTGTACTTTATCTTTTTATGAACCTGATAATTGAGAATCTGAGATAAGTGAAATCCTACAAAATTTGCCTTTCTCTGGACACGATCATTTTCAAGGGATGCAGTTCACCCCCACTCGTGGGCATATCAGGTCCACTGCTAACTCTGCGGGTGTTTCAATTGCACTCTCGGTGACGGTGGTGACTGTGTGCACATGAGCTGTGTGTCCAGCTCAGATCCCAGGATCTAGGGTCTTTGGTTCCACGCAGCCTATAGGTTGCCTGTTCCTCCAGGTGTCTGCAGGCCAGTGGCACGAAGGCCTTGGGCCTGGTGGTTTCTTTAGGTGAGTGCAATACGTGTCCACAGTGTCGTGGGACATGATGGACTATAAATAGAAGCAATGCCTGGATACTCCTGGGATCTCAGTAGGCTCAGCCTGTGTGCTGAGAATTGTTGTGACCTCCTAATTAATGGGGCCCCAGAATCCCAGAGAAAAGGGCAAGTCCAGAGCAGTGGAACCTCACTGTCTCTGAGAGAACTTTTGGGGTGGGGGGCCGGGATACATTAATGTGAGGACTCTGATGCAGAGTCACATGCTCCGAATCCAGGTAGAGGTGCTCAGGAACAGCCTGGGCTGGCACGTGGGTTCCCCACCTGCACACCTGTGGAACATCATGGGGCTCTGATTAGCACAGCAGCCTGACCACGTGAGGGCATCTGCTGTCTCTGTGTACAGTGAGCTGGGTTTTCTTCACGTCCCTCAACAATTCCACATAACACCAGCTCTGAACCCAGAGTCCTGGGCACTTAGTTGAGGCTCCATCAGCTCCCACCTCTCTCTACCTGACAGAGCCCTCCTGGCTCCCTCTGCACTCATTACATTGAAGATGAAACCCTGGAGGGTGGGACTTCCCGTCATCCAGAAGTTCCCAAACACATTCCACTGTTCCTGGAACTCAAATGGTTGGGGGGGCCACAAGCACCCTGGCATCCATGTGTGGGAACCATGGTAGTATAATCAAGAAACAGGAAGGAGAGGGGTTGGACTGATCAGTACAGATGGCAGGGCCTAGTACAGAGTGGAACGGAGAGTTCTCACCCGGGGTGATTGTTGTGATGTGCACAAATGCTCTGCTGGTGCTGGGGTGCCCGCATGGTTTCTGGGGTCTTGAAAGGCTACAGATGCCCACAGAGTGTTCTCAGATGCACAGTGGGAGGCCCGTTGCAATATGTACATGTGGAAGAAGTAGGAGACCCCCTTAGTGTGGAGGTGCCATCTAGAAGGCAGCCTCACTTCTCTGAAAAAGTTGATTGGAAAAAAAGGGTCCGTACCTGTGCCCAAAGGGCCATATATGCTCCTGGAAGTTGGTGGTGGAAATAGTTCTCCATCCATTAATCACTCCCTCACTCACTAATGTCCTTGTGTCCTTGAGAAAGGCTCTCCCTTTCCTGGTTTTCCTGAATAGAAATCCTCTTGCCTCTTGGGTGAATAGGGTTATGGCTTGTGCAGAGGGTGGTGGTTTACTGAGCATCTTAGAGACTGTCCTTTATGGAGCCTAATGATCCCAACTGGGGAATGAGGCCAGGGTCCTAACTGTGGTTAGTGTGAGGACACCATGGGTTCAGAGAGGGAAAGAAGGACAAGGGAAACTCAGATGTCCCTTCATGGCCCCTGGAGTTAGAGGACTTACCCCTTTGCACCTGGGATCAGGAGACCTCATTTCCTCCAGGACACGCACACTCAGACGTTAATCTTGAGTGTGGGTTCCTTTCTGGGGTCCAGGGCTGTTGTTAGCCACCAGGAATGACAGTGCTCTCCATGCTGAGTGGAGCCAGTTTTTGCCAGGAAAGAGCCCGTGGTCACGCCTTGTGCAAAGCACCCCACACCAGGGGCTCCCATCCCTACATTCCTGTCCTGAAAAGAAACCACTCAGAGGCAAGGTGGGTCCAACCACCTCCCATGTGTTCACTCATCACTGTGTTCCAGCATCACCCCAGTTCACAGTCCTGATGGGATTGGATGTGGCTCAGAATGTCACCTTCATGAGCTCTACCCTGCCACAGCTGCAGTTCTGCAGTGGGAGAAACTCAAAACCTCAAAACACATGCACATGAAAGAAAAGAGCAAGAGCCAGAGCCCAAACAGGGCCACATGTGGCAAGGACAGCTGGAGTGCCTAGGTTGGGACTCAGAATTATGTCAGTGGGGTGGCATTGCTGCTGACACCAGCATGATAACAGAGAGCCAGCCCTGCTCATTTTGCGGAGCAGTGTGTTGGGGAAGGCAGAAGAAATTGAGAGGCAGGATTGAGTTTGGCCCTAGGAGGAGGTTGGGTAAAAGGCCAGTGTGAGTTGGAGGGCCTGGGCAGATAGAGAGAGGCCAGGGCACACCCCAAAGCCTGGAGACTGCACTTGATGTCCAGGGTTGTGAAACACCACCTCCCCTCTTACTCACAACTGAGAGCAAGGGGCATTGATGAGTTCAGTTTGTGTGTGGCTGCATCCAAGGTGGCTCGGCTAGGCACCTCTGTTTCCTTGACTCAGGAGGCTGGGAGTCCAGGCTCCACTGAGGCTGGGCTGGGAGGATCGGACTCTGAGTTTATGCCTGTGTTCCTGGTAGGATCCATGTTGGCTGAGCCTCAGTGTTTTTGCAATGAGAGGATGGGTGACTGTCATGTCTTTATCACAGGACACACTTGCTAAATGGATTTGTTTGCTCTGGGGAGGAAAGAGAGAGAAGGGAGTGGTGCTGGAGACAGGGATGCAGACAGGGGTCATAGACTTGGCATAACTCAGTCTTGGAGGTGATATCCCATCACCTGTACCCACTTCAATTCCCATGAATGCAGAGGCTGAGCCCCCTTGAGGTGAGGGGTGAACCGGTTCTGGGCAGCAGGATGCTGTGGTACCTCGGAGTCTCTGTGAGACCCCAACACTAGACACACTTGGCCCTTTTGAAATCTTAGGAGAAGCCTTGGGAAGTTGTATGGCAGAGGGGAGCAGCCTCTGCATCTCAGTCCCCTCCAACTTGCCATGGTGTAGAGAGGGAACTGCAGCCACGATGGGACGGACATTGGCCACGTCCCTGTGTGGGACACAGGCCTGATTGAGTTGGGGTGCATTCTTTGTCTCTGCCCTTCTTGTGATTGTCCCATCTCTACATTTGTGCTTTAGCCACCTGTGAGTCCCATCTCTGGTTTCAGAGAGAATAGAGGGTGTTATGGGCCAATAGACACAATAAACCCTAGAGATTAGATGCTACCCTACTTTCCAGAAAAGACTGGGCACACCATGAGTTGCACAATGATGGGACCAGGGTCCAAAAGCTGCTGAGAGGGAAGGACTGGTTGTGAATGCATTTTTGAAGGCTCCAAGCTGGAACTCTAGTGGCACCAAGCAGGGCAGATGCTGGTGGGGATGTTTGGGTAGTTGTTGGTGAACACCTGCGCACCTGAGATGTTTAGGCATGGAGGAGAAATCAGCAGCTCATAGGGCTTTTGAAAGTGGTCTTATGTGAAAAGAGGCTCAGGTATGGGCACAGGAAATGACATCATTGCCTTGACAATGGATCAAACAGAACATGGAACCCTGGTATCCAGGCACCCACTTAACTGACCAAGCCATCCGAGCTCATTTGGTTGGAGAAACTGGAGGGAGAAGGATGTTCTCCTGTGGTTGCAAACAATGCCGAGCCTCAGGCTCCCAGGAACCTCAGGGGGGCCAACTAGCCCTTTTGTGGATGCACTGGGTGAGGCTTCATCTTAGACGCCAGAGCCTCTGGTGATTGTCGCAGAGGAGCTCAAGAGTAACAGTGAGTAGCACAGGGCAGGTGAACCCAGCAGGCCCTCTAGTCTGATCCCTGATGAATGGCCCAGGACTCCTATTCTGACTGTGTGTGTGTGTGTGTGTGTGTGTGTGTGTGTGTGTGTGGGTGTGTGTTTGTACTGATGGGAACTGTCCCATTGTGCTTTGACTCTAGTGTATTGGCACAAGTCATTTTTCTGTTTGTCACCATTTCCATTTTAAACCAACATTCTTGGTCCCAACACAGGGTGAAAATGATGAGAACACGGAGGAGCCCTTCAGGGTACAGAGCCTTGAACCTTACAGGCAGGACCAGCTTAGGAATGAGCTCCTGCCTGTCATTTGTGGGAGGAACCTACATTGCAGCGGCAACATGGGGTTAATCTCCTGGGATTCCATCCCCACCCATCAGGTGCTGGATCTCTTGTTCCCAAGGTAAGCACCAGACCACCAAGCCCAAGTGTGTAGCCCCCTCATGCCTGGGTCTTGGGGCTGCCATGTACCTCTCAGGGACCCAAAGGTTTGTGATACCTAATGAGATAGAGGACCACACTCATAGTGGAATGTCAGTCCCGAATGGGACGAGTCCTGGAGGTGCCTGCCACAGCCTTGCAAGGGGAGTGAACTCCGCTCTCAGGCAGAGAAACCATCCTGACTCCAGCTGATCCACAGAGGTCCGTGGAGCAGTCCCCACACACTGGGCACCACAGCTCAATGGTGTGCACTGAGCTCATTCCCAGGTGGACTCAGCGAGGCCAGGTGGTCTTTCTGGTGTGATATTGGCTTTGTGAAGAACGTAGATCTGTGCCAGAGGCGTCTCAAAACTCAGGCCTTGGGAAAAGCACTTTTGGGTTAATAAAGACATGTTAATTTCCATAGTGGGACAGAGCATCCTAGCTGGGACATAGCTGGACAGGGGCTTTGGACATGGCGGCTCCCACACCCAGAGATATGTGGGAATCAGCAGTTTGGGCTCATTCACTGATGAACATGGAGAAAGCACCCACTGTGTGAAGACACGTTTCCAGTCACATTTCATAATTCATTGAAAAATAGGGTGCAAATGACTGCCATTGTGTCCCTTTTCATGGGGGTCAGCCTCAAACCGCAGGTGCCATGAGTACATATCCTACATGTGACTGCATCCCTGACTCCATGGGGCATAAGTGCACGTTGTCCTCTTCAGTGACTATGGTGGACCCCTGGACCAACTTCAACATGGAATGGGCTTGGGGTCAAGAGGGTGGGCTCCTGTTTCCAGAATAGGGACCTGCAAGGTGATTTGACTTGGGAAGGCTGAGGAAAGACTGCTCTCCCCAGTGTAGGGTCAGAGGTTTTCTCTGGAGGCCGTGGTGAAGGCAAGGCCAGGGTTTTGCTGACTCCACACCTTCCTCCCCACAGTGCCTCACCTTCCTTCCTGGGGACCTGGGTGAACCTCTACTCCGAGGCTTCCCATCAGCCTCCAGGCTTTCTGAGTCTGCAGCAGCTGCTATCCATGTGGCTCCTGCTGGGAGGCTTGAACCTGGAACACCAAGCACACCACCTCCTGGCCGCAATTGAAGATGGCAAATCAAGCCAGGCAAAGCCTGAGAGCCAGGCGGACTGTGGTGAGTACCTAAGGGTATATGAGGAAAGGTCCAACTGTTGTCCCACTGCAGGGAGTCTGTATGCCTGGTGTTGGGCTGGAAATTAGGACAAGCCTTTGTCCATTCAGGAAGTGACCCCAGTCTGCAAAGAGGTCCTGTGTGGGCCAAGGGCCTGAGTTCTTCCTGGCAGCAGAGGTATTGTCTGTCTGTGGGAAGGTCAGGGCAAGGCAGTCATGTTGGCATCTTTTCTCCTCTAGCTACAAGCTCAGTTCCTGTCACGGCTCCTCAGCCAACCCCAGAGCCAGAGCCTTCTCCCAGGGAAGGGGCAGAGCCGGACTCCAGGACATCAGGGGTCTCTACTCGGTCCTCCCCAAGGCCCCAATATAACAAGCGGATGAGAGGCAGGTGCCTCATTCACGTCTACCTGGAAAAGGAAAGGACAACACAGTATAGGAGCATCCTGGTGAGTCCTCGAGCAGGGGAGTCTCCTGGGAGCCCACAGTGGGGAAGACCGAGTCCACAGCAAACACTTTGGACTAGGCCTGTCTTCTTGAACTGGAGCTTCTGGAAGGTCAGGAAGGAGAGCAGAAAGTGAGCAAGAGAGAGGCGGGAGAGCAGCAGCATGCCAGGTCTGGGTGCGAGTGGGCCTGCGTGTTTTGGGATGTGCAGGTCAGAAGTGCAGGAGTGAGTGCTGGGTTCAGAGGAGGTCAGAGAAATATCGAGGGTACAGGCCATCCTCTACTGACCTTGGTATTGAGGAGGAGTATATTGAACCGTGGAGGTTGAAGCACAGGAGTTGGCAGTCATTTTCTTGTGTGTGGGAGGGGATATGTTGCTGGTTGAAGGGAAGGGAGCCATTGTAGAATGATTAGGGTGGGTAGGTGTGGGTCACAGAGAACTGGGGGCCTTGGAGGGGCCCATTAGTGTCCTAGTTTGCATGTATGTGAATAGAGATTTAGCGGCTCTCTCTGCAGAATTTTCCTGGGTGTGTAGTATCCATCATGAGACTCTGGTGTCCACCTCCAGGGGAGCTATGTTGAACCACTGCACCTGCTGGGTCCGAACCTCCTGACACCCTAGCAAGCACTGACACTCTCGAGCCCAGCAGCTTCCATGCCTATCATTAAAGAGTCCTAGTGTGTGTTGTGCCCTGGCTGTCAGGACCAAAGCACCTAGGGTTTGTGCCTGGTCCACACAAAAATGCAGCTGCATCCCAGACCAGAGCAGGGATATGGAAGTGCACTGGACCATTCCTCCCATCTTGATGGGACTAGAGTGTGTCTGTACAAAGTCTTTTGGTCCTTATTCCCTTGTCCCTGTAGGGCATAGCAGGTTGAAGCAAACTCTTGTACCAAGATTGGACTAGAGGCTCATAGGAAGACCCCCACATGATCACATGAAGGCCTCAGGTAGCAGGGTATCAAGATGGTGCCCTTGTGTTGAGAGCTCACTTGTCTCTGATTGTCCTTGAGCACTGTCCTCTGGGTAGCTACTCCCAAATTCCCTCTCTGATGAGCTTTCTCCAACCCTGCTCAGGTGACCTGCCAGGACAGGGCTCCAGTCATCATCCGCAGGGCCTTAGATGCACACTTGCTCCAGCAGGAGGACCCAGAAAACTACGAGCTTCTGCAAATTCTCTCGAACCATCAGAGTAAGTGGAACCATCAGAGGGTAGGGAGCAGTGAGTCACAGTGGGCTCACGATAACTGGGAGCCAGAACACAGTGTGCATTGACCCAGTGCCCAGGATGAGTATGGTGGGACTTGTGCATAAAACAAAGTGTAATGATGGGGCATAAATCTGCAGGTTCTTCATGTTCCCCAGGGGCTGTGGACCTGCCTATCATGTGTTCTTTCCTTGGCCTGAGGAGGCATTGCAAAGCTATTATCCACAAGGGGCCAAGAAGAGAGGCTTCTTTGTCTTGTGTCAAAGAAGACAGACAACCACAGGGTGCCTACTTTGGTGGCCTTTCCTGACCTAGATGAGTACATGAGAAAAGCAGTTCAATGAAGAATCATTTCTGGCTTCCAATCTTTCTATTCATTGCAAACTGAGTTTACTTAGGACCAGAGGCCATTTCTAGAGAGAAGAGTGTGGTAGAATAGAACCCTTCACAGCTTGTAAACTCTTCTTGGAGAGAGAGAGAGAGAGAGAGAGAGAGAGAGAGAGAGAGAGAGAGAGAGAGAGAGAGAGAGAGAGAGAGAAAGAAGAAGAAGAAAGAGGAGGAGGAGGACGAGGAGGAGGAGGACAAGGATGAGGAGGACGAGGAGAAGGAGGACATGGAGGAGGAGAAGGAGAAGTAGAAAAATGAAAATAAGTTGAAGGAGGAGACCATGAATAAGAAGGTCAAGATGACTTTAAGAAGAAGCATGAGGAGAAGATGAAGAAGAACAAGAACAAGAAGGAGAAACACAAGCCGAACAAGAAGTATAACAATAAATTGATTAAAAATGTGAATGAGAATTAGACTCATGAGGAGAAAATGCAGAAGTGGGGAACTCAAGAGAAATATATATCTCTGGATGGCACAGCCCTGCTGTGGACATCCTCCACCTACGCTCAACACACCTCCAAACCATACCCCTCCAATTAGTGTAGCCCTGTATGAGTGGATGAATCCACTGGCAAGGTGGAGGCACCCACCATCAAGTGCTTTTCCATAAACCGACCTGTGATCATTGCTGCAGTGGGGAGAAAAATTTGAACACATGAGTCTTTGGGGACCAATCCAGATACAAACTCTAGCTGTTTGTCTTTGGTGGGTCCAACGTGAACTAAGAAGGTCTGGGGTACAAGGGGCTATTTCCTTGAAAGGTGTTCCTGTAGGGGACCTCCTGTGCATAGAGGGTCCTCAGGGAGGAATCAGTGGGGAGTCTTTGGTGCAACAGTAGCTGGATTCGGGGGCTCTCAGGTCTGTGTGTGAGACCTGAGCTGGCAGAGGCTCTCAGTTGTGGGGGATGTTGGGTAGTGTATTACTTGAGTGTCACCTACCACGCCTCTGCCCCTGCCTCTCCAGAGCTGAGGATCCCTGCTGATGGAAACGTATATTACGCCCTGGATGGCAGAGTGGATTATAACTTTCTTCTTCGGGAAACAGCTGCCAGCAAGTTGTTTAAAGTCAAGCCAAAGGAGGTAAACAGCCACCTTCTTCAGTCTTTACTCCTGGTGCCACTCCACATCCTCCAAGGGGACAAGAACCTCAGGTTCTGGATGGATGTTGTAGAATGCCCACAGAGCCAACTGCCAGGCTGGGTGGGGTGCAGGTGCTGGGCTTTGCTGATGTTGTCATCCCCCACAGTTCTTGGAGCCTTCTGTGGCAGTGGCATCCAGGATCCCAGCAGCTGTGAGCAGCAGCTCTGCGGTGGCTGCAGGACCATTGCCCCAGGCCACCCAAACCAATGAGTGGTGCGTGAGAAAAGTCACCAGTAGCAGCTCCTCACTGCTTCACTCCAGCGAGCAGGTGGAAGACAGCCGCTTTGTCCACGTCCTCCTAGAGGGACAGAGCCTGAGGGAGACAAAGCGCATCCTGGTAAGCCCGACAGCAGGGCTGCCTCCTGGGTGTCCCCACAGTGGAAGGCAGGAGACACAGCTAACCCTGGGGCTGTGGTGGGAAATTAAGAAGAGAGAGGTCAGTCTTAAGGGCTTGACCTGAGTGGGGAGAGCCTCAGCATGCCCAGCTGCAGCGGTGAGTGGGCCTGTGTATTGTGGGTTTGGCAGGCCAGAAGTGCAGACGGAAGTGCTGTGGACAGATGAAGGCAGAGATATGTCCAGGGTGCAGGCTGCAGTGCCTAGAACTTGGTATTCTCAATGAGTGAGGTTGGAGCAGAGGAGCTGGCAGTGACTTGTCACATGTGTAGGAGGGGGTGTGTTCCTGGTGGCAGGGAAGAGAACCTCCTTAGCATGACTAGGTGTGAAAATTTGGGGTCGGGATCACCTGGGGGGTCATGCCAAACTTCGGAATGTCAGTCTTTGCATGTATGTAAATACGGAGCTAAAGGGGTTCTTGGCAGAATTTCTATGGATGTGCAGTAGACACGCTAATGCTGCAGGTGTCCAGCTGCAGAGGAGACATGTTCAGTGACTGCCAGTGCTGAGTCAAGTACATCATTAGAACCAGACCCACACCGAGCTTCCAGAGCCCAGGGCCTCTCCAGGCTATCATGAAGCACTCAAGTGCACACTCTTGCATCTGAGTCTGTTTTGTGTAGTGGCAGTCAGGACCAAAATTTTCAGTGCATCTGCCTCTTCCACCCACAAAGGCAGCCTGCATCCCAGAGCACACTTGGTGCGCAGATCCCTGGCCCATTGCTGTCATCTCAGTGAGATGAGAGTGTGTCTGTGCATAGGCAGTTTGGTCCTTTGACCTGAGTGGAATGTGGCTCCCCAGGGGGAGGGGAGATGGCAGGTACAGGCAGATATTTGTACCAGGATTGTTCTAGTAGCACGTTGCAAGAACCCAGGCGGTATATGGAGGCCACACTCAGGTAGCAGGATAACAAGATTGTGCCCTTGTATATGTAGCTAACATTTCTCCTGAATGTTTGACCACAGTCTTCTGGGTAGCTCCTCTAAAAGCCATTCTCTGATGACATTTGTCCCACCCTGATCTAGGTGACGTGTCAGGAGAGGGTGACAAGCCTCATCCGCAGGGCCTTGGACCAAAATTTGTTGCAGCATGAGGATGTGGACAACTTTGAGCTGCTGAGAATGATGTCTCTGCATGACAGTAAGTAGGACAATCAGACAGTGGGGAGACATGATCCACAGTGGGCTCAGGATAACTCACAGCCAAGAGAAAGTGGGCCTTGGCCCTAAAATAGCCAGAGTGTGGTGGGCCTGGTGCAGGAAACCAAGTGCAGTGATGGGCGTGTCCAGTGTGGACGAGTTCAATGAGGCCCCAGGCGGCTGCTGGACCTCTCTAAATGTGTTCTCCCCTGGACCTGGTCTGGCAATGCAAAGCTAATATCGATGAGGGCAAGGCAGAGAGAGGCTCAATCTATCATCAGTTTGGTTTATGGCTCACTGATAAGGATGCCTTCAAATGAAGAGGAGCAGAGCATGGGTCCTGATTGGATCAGCATTGCTATGGACGGAAGCCGCACAGGTCCCAATCCATGGCCAGGATATGAGAAGTCCTGCCTACTCAAGAATGTCAGGATTGCAGCAACTGGGAACAGGACTCAGTGAAGAGGAAGTCAAGGCCAGGGGACAGCCTGTTTGGGTTCTTTTTGGAACAATTCCAAGTCCTCTCTGCCTGGGTGCCCATCTCCTGAAGATATCAGAATGGCCAGGTTATTATTCCTTCCAGCAACAAAGAAGGGCATCTGAAGAACAGAGGCCACAATGCTGAGCTGTCCACAATGCCAGTGCTCTTTCCTTTCTTGTGAGCCCGACACTCCTAGCCTCCACCATCCCAGCCTGTCCACAGTAGAACACACCATCTGTCGAGCACGTAAGTGAGTTTTCCCATTTTCACACACTGCCTCATTTGAGTTGGCTCTGTCTCACACATGAGGAAGACTGAGGTGCAAGGAGCTGGGCAAGGGGCAGTGTCTGCGAATCTCAGGGACTTGGGAGGCAGTGCAGGGGGAAGGGGATTTCCAAACAGCCTCAGAAACTTAGGGAGACCCTGTACCCAAGTCAAAAGGCCTGGGAATGGTCTCAGTGCTTAAGTGCCTCTGGCTTTATCCCTAGTAAAAAAATAAGCCAGTCAAAAGGAATTACCAAACCGAGAATCTACAAAGGTGATTTCAGAAACAGACTTTCAACCCAAGCATCAGTTGAGAGCAGGCTCCAGACCAGGGGAGGTTTGTGTGTAACAGACGTCAAAAGGGAGGACTACGGGGGGCCTGGAACCCACTAGGTGTGATGGCATCTATGCCTTATGGCAGGAGGGTGGCAGTGATGCTGGCCCTCTCCTAGATTTTGGAAACCTTGTTTTCATTGGGGAAGCTTTATGGAGGTGGAATCTATTTTAGCAATCCTGGTCCAGATGAGGTGCTGACTACCACAGGTAGAAGCCTATCCAGAATGCGGTGTCTGTTATTCAGTCTTTCCTGACAGTGACAATGACCAAGAAAGGAAGTCACTTGTCTTTGGTCTTGGTTTCACTCCTGGCCATTGATTGAGAACTGATTTCATCTTGGACTACTGAACAGAGGCTGCATCTGGGCAGAAGAGTGTGATAGATTTGAACTCCTCAGGACGACCCGCCATTGCCAGAGAAAGAAGGAGAAGGAGGAGGAGGAGAAAGAGACACTCCTGAGTGGGGAGAGGATCACACGATAAAGAGCAGGAGGCAGAAGAAGAAAAAGAAGGAGGTGAACAGAAGGAAGGGTGGAGGGAGATACACAAGAAGAAGAACAAGAAGGAATCATGTAAGAACAGGAAAAAGACCCAGAAAGAACTACAAGAAGATGCAGGACAGAAAGAAGAGCCAGAAGTAGAACAAGAACCAGAATAGAAGTACCAAGCAGACAGCTCCTGATGAGAAACAAGGGGAAGGAGAGCGATCCTAGAAAACAATAGAGTTCTTCAGGGCACCACCCTGCTCAAGTCCTCCCATGTCCATGCCCAACACACCTCTGATGGATACCACCTCCCCTCCGTGTATTCATCCATGAGTGGATTCATCCAGGGCAAGGGGATGAATTCCCCCACCATCCAACGCTTCCCTGAATGCCCATGTGTGAGCATGGCTGCCCTGGGGAGAAAGGCCTAAGCACAGGAGCCTTTGCCAATCCTGATGCAGATCCTGGCAGTGTCCCTTTGGCAGATCCAACCTGCACTGAGAAGTTCTGGGCCCAAGGTGCTGTTTCCATTGCCAGGTGCTCTTTTGGTTTAGAATCCTGTACATCATCTTCTCCAGGGAAGAATCACTGAGGGAGTCTTTGGTGGCACTGTAGCTGGATAGGAGGGCTCTCAATTCTGGTGCAGGCTCGCCCTGGCGGAGACTCTCAGGGGTTGTGGGTGTTTTGTGGTCTAATCCTTGAGTGCCACCTAACAATTCTCTCCACTTTGCTCTGCAGAAATCAAGGTCCCTGACCACTCACTGATGTATCTGTCCATGAATCCACAAATCAAATATTATTTCATCGTGAGGAAACGCCGCGAGGTCAAGGGAAAGGAGGTAAACACCTACCTTATTCAAGCTGTACTTGTGCTGCCATTCCACTCCCACCTGGGGAAATGAGAAGCCTGAGCACCTGGACATATGTGCTAGAAGCCCATAGAGCCAACTGACAGGCTGGGGTGGCTTTCTGTTTCTGGGTTTGCTGATGTTCCATCCCCCACAGTTCTCAGAATCAACCTGCAAGTCCTCCAGGCCGCTTTCCCACAAGCAGGTGGGAGACACCTGCTTAATTCGTGTCCACTTAGAAACACAAAGTCCAAAGATGGCCAAGACTGTTTTGGTAAGCCTGGGAGCAGGGGTGTCCCCTGGTGCTTACACCTGGGTGGGGAGCAGACACTGGTCCAATACCATGAACTACTCATGACCTCTTGAATTTGGAGCTTCTGGATGATCAGGAGGATAGATGGGAATCAAGAAGGAAGAGGTCAGTGTGAAGGGCTGGAGCTGAGATGAGGGAGAGCAGCAGCTTGTCCACCGCCATGTCTGAGGGAGTCTGTGTGTCAGGTGGCAGCATGCAGTCCAGAAGGGCAGAGGCAGGTATGAGTGACAGATGAGAACAGGCCAGGACCTAGGTTGCAGGTTCCTCTGTATGGGATGCTGGCCTCTATGGAGCAGGACACCAGTATGAGGTTCTGCATGTTCCTTGAACAAGGAGCTGAGAGGGTCTCTCTGCAGAGTCAGTATGGATGTGGAGCAAGCACACTAAATGTCCAGGTAACCCAATGTTTACCCTTGGCGGAACAGGTGCCCTCGTACACCCCAGCCAGCACTGAGCCTCTGGAGGCCAGGAGCTCTCATGGCTCTCTTTCGTCACTCCTGTGTGTGGTCACGTTCCTGGGTCTGATTTGGGCCCTGGCAATCCAGACCAAAGCCTCTAGGTTTTGTGCCTAGGCCATTCCCAATGCCGCCTGCATCCTCGGGCAGACCTAGGATCTTGGAGGCTATTGTCCCATTCCTCCCAACTTGTGGGATGAGATTGCATCTGTATGCAGGTAGTGGGGTCCTTTCACTTGGAGAGAAGTGCAGCTCCACAAAGAGCAATGGCAGGTCCAGGAAGTCCTATGTACAAGGATTGGGCTAGTAGCCTATGGGAAGAGCCCACGCGATGAGCAGGAGGTCAGCCTCAGGTAGTAGGGTCATGGATGTTGCCCTTGTATTTAGAGTGGAGGTGCCTCCAGAATGCCCCTGCCCACTGTCCTTGAGTAGTCACTTCAAGGCCCATTTCCTGAAGGCCTGTCTCCCATGCTGCTCCAGGTGACCTGCCACGATCGGGCTCCTGTCGTCATCCGCAGGGCCCTGGAGCTACACTTGCTTACTCAGGAGAAGCCGGAGGAATATGAGCTGGGCCAAATCATCTCTCACCGTCAGAGTAAGTGGGACAATCAGATGACAGAGAGCAAGGGTCAGGATGTGGACTCAGGTCAACTCTTAGCACCAAAGAGCATTCTCTGACCCCCAAGAACACTCTAACAGGGTGTGTTGGGCTCGTGCACAAAGCCAACTGCACTTCTGCTGGTGTAAGCTCTCCAGGTGTTTTGGTATACCCCAGTGGCTAGTGCGGCTCCCCACCAGGTGCCCTGCCCAGGACATGAAGACGCGTGCAAAGCTGACATCATTGAGGAGTGAGGAGGAAAGCCTCTTTCCAGGAGCAGTATGGTTCTGTGGTCTGAGATAGGAGTGGTTTCAGAGGAACATGGGAATGCATGGGCTAAAGATGGAACTGGCATTTTGTGGACTGAAGCAGTAGGATTAAAAGCCTTCTGTGTGACCAGAAAACCACTGCCTGGGCAGAGCATTGCCAAGATTCTAGCAAGCAGTAACAGGATGAAATTGGGAAGAAAACACAGCCTGGGAGACAGCTTGAATCATCTGTTTTTGCATCAATTCCATGGTCTTCCGCACCTGAGTCCACTAGCCAAGGAGTGATCCCAATAGCCAGGTTATGATCCCTAACTAGAGTCAGATGAGGGCTTCCTGAGCACGTAGCCACAGAGCTCATCTGATAATAATGTCAGCGCTTTTTCATTGGTTGGTTGGTTGGCTTTTGTGAGCCAAACACCTCAGCAGCCATTATCCCAGCCTATGTACGCTGAAGACCACCATCCCAATGAGTTCTAGGATCACTTGTCTCCTATCTTAACCTTCTGTTAGGTTAGTAGAGTCTATGGAAGAGGAAGTCTGTCTGGGGCCTTGGTAGCCTAAGAAATTCATAGCAGAGATCCCCACATCCAACCCAGAAGGGATAGAGAACAGGCTCTAGGTTAGAGGAGGGCGAGAGGAAAGAGGTGTTCAGAGGAAGGAGAAGCTGGCTGTTGTATTCCCCCACTCGGGGTCATGGCACCACTGGGCCATACACCATGTCGGAGGGAAGCAGTCCCTTTGCTGGTCTTTGGAATCATTGTTCTCAGGAGGGCAGCATTTGGAATGTGGTCTCCATTCTCAGAAGCCTGGTTCACATGGAAGCAGGCTCCACCAACGCAGAAGCGTGGCTCTAATGTGGTATCCGTGCTGGTCAGCCTGTCCTCACCGTGGCCATACTTGAGAATCCTAGGCCTTTTCTCTGGGTTTCACAACTTTCTCTTTGGTTGTGCACTGAGGCTGTCCATAAAGCTCTAGTGTGTGGCAGTGGAGAGCTCCTCAGCCCTTGCCACAAAGGCATAGACTGGGAGAGAGAGAACAAGGCTGGGAGAGAGGGAGAGATAGAAAGACGGAGAGGAGAAGGAAGACCTCTACTTGGAGAATGAGGATTCAGTGGAGCCAACAGGGACAAGGTACTGTTGCCCAGGGCGCACTCCTGTTTAGGTCTTCCTCCAAGCATGCTCCACCTTTCTTCCAGTCCCTCCCACCTCCCAGTAGTGTATTCATCTTGAATGAGAATTTCATGTTGACATCAGAGCACTCACCATCCAATGCTTCCTTCCAAACCCACCTGTGAAGATGGCTCATGTGGGGTCTGAATCTTCGGCACTTTTGTGGGAGATTTCAGATGCAAACCCTAGTGGTGTGCTTTGGCAGACGCAAGAGGACCTGGGATGTTTTGGAGTCCAAAGCCTTTGGTAGGAACAGACATTAGGTCTGTTGAAGTGCTCTGCCTAGTTCTTCCTCAGGGAGGACTGTGGAGGCTGTCTTGTTGGTATTGGTGCTGAATTGGAGAGCTCTCAGTTGTGTGGCTCAGTTCGTTTCTGGCACAGGCTCTCAGATGTTGGGGTGTCCCAGGGAGCACCTCCTGAGCCACCTTATTTTGTACACCCCTCTCTCCCCAGAGCTGAGGATTCCAGCGCAGGCCAACGTATTTTACGCAAAGAACCCTCACACGAAACCCAAATTCGTGCTGAGGAAAAGGAGCCTCTCCCAAAAGAATGATGAGTGGATCCAGCCTCAACCTCCCTCTCGTCCTGCAAAGAAGGCTCCAGCCCTCCTGAGGATGCTTGCAAAACCATTCTGCTGCTGTGTGCCTGGGCGGGGCTGAGGCAGCCCAGGAATATTTACATTGATTACTATTTGCTTCAAAGTTTGAATCTATAGTTTGCCATTGTCTTTGACCTTGTTTAGTAACACAGTTGTTACTCTATCCTGTATTTGTTGTTCCCATTAATATATTATTATTTTAAAATATATATGTTTTTGTTACCTGATCTACTGTGATGATTTGTTACCTGATCTACTGTGATGGTTTTTGATCCAAATTGTGCATTTGATGATAATGAATGCCATGCATTTAGGAACCTGTAGACTCTAGACAATGAATGAATGTCTACTGTTGCATGGACTGGTCTGCAGAGTCCTGTAGCATTTGAGCTTGTGTGAGGGCTTCATAGGGCTTGCAAAAAGTCCAGGTCAGATGGTCCTGCATGAAGCTTAGCTCCTAGTGGTCTCCTCTACAGCATAAGGGCCAAGGAGAAACCCACTTCCACACAGAAGATGGGAAGCTACCTTATGAAGGTGATCGTAGGTGTGGGACCCTCTTGCTAGGACCCTTTTTCTATTGGGCCAAAACTGTGCTCTGAATGTGATTGCTGAGAAGAGCTTGGAATTTCCTGATTGAAACAGTTCATGCAAGCTGCTTCCACTTGCAGGAACAAAGTGTGTTCTCGTTGAGCACTTTGGGGTGTCCCAGGTTGCACTAGAGTGTGTCAGAAGCACTTGTAATGATTGGCATTCACGGTTTCACATTGAAGCCTCTGTGCCATCTGTCAACCACTGATGGCTGCAAGTGGGTACCCTGCCTTTCAATGAGTTTTCTGAAAAAGTAGGAGTTTTGAAGAACTGATCTTCTCAGCATTCCCCTTGCCTCCCCAAGTTGGGTGATGTCAATTATACAGGCTTCCTTGGGAGCACACATTTTATATTGAGCTGGAATTGGACTCTGGATGCGATTGCTGAAAATAGCTGGGGAATGGGAGAATGGAAGCTGTTTGCTGCAAGCAGTTTCAATTTGCTTTGTTGATTAACTTTGTTGTAAGTGAGCACATGCTATTTTTTTTTTCCTGTGGACCTAGAAGAATTCAAAACTGCTTCTTACAGGTGACAGGCATGCTTACACATTGAAGCCTCTGTGCCATTGATAAAAAAAAAAAACAGTTCACTCATGTGGGCACCTGCACTTCAAGTGAATGTTGTAAATGAGTGTGACAAATGGATGTCAGTGAGACTTTGGAGAACTGATCTTCTCAGCTGGTCCTCTTTTTCACTGCACGTTGGTGATGCTAGATTCAAGAGATCTCTTTCTGGCACCCTTTGTGTTTCATGCCTGAACTGTGCTCTGAAAGTTCTTGAGGAGAACAGCTTAGAAGTGCAGAAGTGAAGCTGTTTGTTGAAGCAGCTTCAAGTGGCACAAGCTAACTTGTTCTCAGTGAGCACATGGGGATTTTCCCTGGTTGAAGCAGTGTGAATGAGAATGGCTTCTCAGAGCTGGTAGGCATGTTTGCATTTGGCAAACTTTGCCATCTGTCACCCAGAGTTCCTTGCATGAAACCTACATTTCCAGTGTTTTCAGAAAGGTGTGATGAGTGGGTTTCCATGGAATTTTGTGGAATTGATCTTTTCAGGCAGTCCTCATTGCCTTCTCAAAATTGTTGATCCTGGTGCAAGGGCTCTCTTGTCAGCCAACATTGTATTTTGGGCCTGACCTCGGCTCTGAATGTACTTGCTGTACTTCCCATCTTTCCTCTCTCTGGTCCACTCCTCAGATCCCATCCTCCTTTCAATAGGGCCTCATCCAAGAAGCCTCCCCATGTGCCTCCCACTTGATTTCAACTTCTCCAGTGCACTTATTGTCTAAGCAGGGATTCCCAGGAGAGAGGGCTCTCCATTCTGCACACTGAAATTTCTCAGCAGGGAGGACTCCTCCATGCTTGGATGGCGGGGCTGCAATCACCTGGAAGGTGGAAATAGGAGGCTGGTGGTGTTCCTAGCCAGGATGCTGGTGATTGCAGTGCATTTAATCTATGGCCCTCAAGGAGGTTTATGCTGCAGATTTGTGTACTTCTGCATCTGTATGCACACAGTTCTTCATGTGGGGAAAAAAGCAATGTTCTCAAAGTTTGCTTTATATTATACTCAACTGGTAATTTACAAACCCCAGTGTCCCATCTTAGCCCAGAGCCATTCCATCAGCCCAGGGCCAGTGGGTGGTCCAGCGGTCAGTACTATGCACAGCTCCCAGGTGGCTCCAGTGTGTAGCTGAATTTGAGAGCCAGTGTACTGTAGGATTTGCTCTTGAGGTTAGAATTCATTGACTTCCTCTTATGTCATTTCACTGGTTCAGGATATTCCTTGTCTCATGGACTATTCTGTGAAATCTTCAAGTTAGCCATCTCTGGTCATTTCTTCCATTTGATGGCACCTGGTTCAACAGCTTGTTGTTGGGTGGGGTCGGTCATGGGCAGTCCTGGGTCACAGAGAGGGACAGGAAGACCCTAATGTGGAATGGTGGTGTAGAGAGTAAGGGTGGGGCCAGAGCCCACACTGTGGTTAGGGTAGGGAAGGGATCTGAAGAGAGTACCTTGAAAGCGAGCTCTGGCTGCAGTTAACCAGGAATCAGGGCCTGGAAATGGAAGCCATGACAGGGCTTCTGACTAGAAAGGACACATCTTTCTGGGCTCAGTTGGAGGTCCATCGAGGCAGAGGAAAAGAGAGAGGATGCAGGAGAGGGGGATGGTCTAGATCACAGAGCCGCTCCGTCATCATATCTTAGAGAATGGATTTTTTTCTTCCAGTTGTTGGTAAATGCTAATTCCTTCACGTGTTACATTCACATCCACCTCGTCCATTGGAAAGGCTGCTCAACCACCACAGGCAGTGGTATCTTGGTGGATGTGTGCATTCTAAAAGGAGGTGAGGTTGGCGCCAATAGAGTGTGTGGGCGCTCAGGCATTGGCAAGCTTGCTTTGGAGAGTGAATCCTCTAAATGTTATTGGGCTGTTTTTGAAAGATCGTGTGGTTTGGCTAGACCTAGAATGCTTCCACACAATTTAGCATGGTGTATATTTTAGAGAGCATGATCACTGAGGGGCAGGTTGCTGGTGTGAAGCCGTGAGCATTAACATCTATCAAGTTTCTCACCTGGAGTTGGCTACCTACAACTGGTGACAGTGTTTTGCTCCTACGGAGCAATACTGAACAAGTCTCTGGGCCAGTAATCCATTGCTGAACTCCATCACTAACAAAAAGTCCCTGAGTGAAGGTGAGGACCAGAAGAGCCCGGGAACCACCTGACAGCAGCCCTGAAGTCCTGACCTCTGGCACATCATATGCCAACTCAACTGGGTATCAACCTCTTCCTGGGCTCATTAGAACTGTGTGCTTCAACTTTCAGAAACAAATGCAGAATGACAGAATCTTCTCTGAGGACACTTTTCTAAGTCTTGTTTGCAGCACGTGTTCTAAGTCTTATTTGCAGCATGTCTTCACTGGAATGAGTAGTCATTTGGCATTCTGTTGTACTTAAAATTTCATGAGATTCTGTCGCTCCCACCTGACAGATCCCTTTCCAGAACAATCTTGGGGCCCTGCTGCAGGGACACCCAGTGAGGATGCTCGAGGAAACCTTTCTGTCCAGGAAAGCGGTGGGGCTGGTGAGGGCTGGGGTCCTAGGGCGAGCTGGCTGCGGCTTTTTACCTGAAGTCCCCCTGTCCCGCCCCTTGATGATCCTCCTGGAGTCGGGCCCCAAGTGACTTCTCCCTTGGCAGCCTTTGGGAGGCACCGAGGAACTGTCTGGTGCCCTGTCCCTGAGGGCGACAGGGCTTTCAGTGTTTGCTGACTTGAGTTGTAAGGATTTTGTAAGGAGGACTCCAGCCCTCCACCTCTACCCGCAGACATCCAATGGATGGCTAAAGGCAGAATTAGAAGGGCAGCATCTCTGCCTCAATATATGGCCCATCCATCCCCTTTGCCTGAGTCACCTTGGATTTGTTACTGGACCCTGCTGGCTGCATCAGTGCCCACCAGCACAAGGAACAGGCAAAAAAAAGAAATAAAAAGGAAAAAATGAAGAACTTTGATCAAACTGGGGAGAAGCAGCCAGAAGGCTTGGAAGAAGCCCCTGACCCACAGAAGTGGTTACAGTTTATAGAAACAAAACCCAAGTGATCTACATCCGTGAATTTCCTTGGCCTGAAGAAAAGCAAAAATGGGAAAAACACAGAAAATGCCTAGGCAGATGGCCTGTGCCCAGGCTTGAGGAAGGGCGGGACCCATCTTAGCTTTCCTGGCTCCTGAGGTGGGCGTGGGGTTGCAGCCCGTCTCTATTTTCAGCAGAAGAAAGTTGCTCTTAATTCAGAATCCAGACCCCCACCCCCATGCAGTCTGTTTCATGTCCCAGGAACAAGGTCTGATTGATGTGCATCTGAGAGCCAAAGCAGGTGACACAGCTCTCCTGACAAGGCACCACCTGGCCAATCCAGGGAAGATGGACAGACCTCAACTGGTCAGGACCACCTGCTTTGGCAGCTGTGCAAAGCCCAAGCCCTTGCCCTCATTCCCCTCTCTATAAAAGCTCCAAGTCATTGTCACCCCCTGAAGACAGGCTAAGATGTGGGTCCCCGGCCTTCCCCGTGTGGCTGCACTGATAAAAGTTCCTTTCTTGCTGGGCATGGTGGTGCATGCCTGTAATCCCAGAGATTCTCGGGAGGCTGAGGCAGGAGGATCACTTGAGGTCAACCTTGGTGATTTTGTGAGACCCTCAGCAACGTAGCAAGACCCCTTCTCAAAACAAGAATAAAAAGGATTGGGGTGTACTCAGTGGTAAGGCACCCGGGTTCAATTCCTAGTCCTTTACCTGGAGCTGAAGCTCCCTGCCTCCTTTTCTTTTGCGGGTTAAAGCTTCCCCTGTGCATTCAGTCTCATTGGGCTTGGAGTTACCATTGACCCAACTCATAAGTTCCCATCTCTGGTATCTCCACCTCCTCTTGGTACTGGGGATTGGACCAGGGGCTCTGCCACTGAGCTACATCCTCAGCCCTTTTAATTCTTTATCTTAAGACAGTGCCTCAATAAGTTGCTAAACCTGGCCTCAAACCCACAATCCTCCTGCCTCAGCCTCCTGAGTCACTCTATCACAGGTGGGTGGCACTGTGCTCGGCCTGTGGTTGCATTTGGATGCAGTCCAAGCTGCTGCAGGTTTGAGGAATGTTCTGTGGGCATCTATATAACAGTACCTGAAGGGGGCGCCAGACCCTCTCGCTGTTTTTTTCTGTGGATGTCTGCCTGGCCTGCAGTGGGTTGGTCACAGGACATTCAGGAGAGATCTAGGGCACTGGGCAGTGCCCTCCATCCAGCAGGTGACCTGGCAGGAAGAGCCCTTGCAGCAGGGAAGTGGGGTGGCACTCTGTAGGTGAAAGCACAGAGCTCTCTGATGACTAGTGACTAACACAATGTGAAGCAGAAACATCCCATGAATTTCATGTTCAAGTACAAATCTGGCTAGGATGACTGGATGGCATTGCAATCTCCTGAAGGTCCTTCTTGGATTCATACAAAAAGAGAGAGCGAGGGACTAAGGGGCAGGAAGGAAACACAACTTTTTCAAACACTGAGATCTGGAGTCCAGCTCCTGCCATGTAGTCAGTGAATGAATAGATAATAATTGTTTTTATGGGACCATGTGACCTGGGGCTGCTCGGCTTCCTGTGGGCCCTCAGCATCCCTATGTATAAAGCAGGGGCACAGACCAAGGGTGCTGTCAGCTTTCTGTTGCTGTGACAAAGCATCTGAGAGAATCCCCTTAAAAGGAAACAGGGTTTCTTTTGGCTCATGGCTGCATAGGTCTCAGTCCATGGCACCTTAGCCCTGTTGCTTTGGGCCTGTGACAGCACAGTAGGACATCCTGGCAGCTGGAGCACATGACAGAGGAGGCTGCTCATCTCTGGGTAACTGGGAAGAGGGTGGGTAGGACTGGGCTGGGTCCCAATATCCCCCTCAAGGTCACACCCCTAATGATCTCATTCCTTCCAGGAGGCCCCACCTACTAAAGTTTCCATTATGTCCCAAGGGCCACAGGCTGGTGACCAAGCCTTTAGCACATGGGCAATGGGGACATTTGACATCCAAACCACAATACCAAGTGATCATTAGCTGGGGGCTAACCCCCGGTCTCCGGGCCAACCCCTCCCCACAGGCCAGGCCTGGGGAGATTGACTGCATTCTGCAGGACACCCACTGTAGGCAGCTGCCTCAGCCAACATGGAAGTCCTTAGCAGAGGCTCTTTTATTTCACGGGGGGTGGTACCAGTGATTGATCTCAGGGATTCTTGACCACTGAACCCCATCCCCAGCCCAATTTTGAATTTGATTTAGGCTCAGGGTCTCACTGATTTGCTTAGTGCCTTGCCATTGCTAAGGCTGATTTTGAAATTTTTGATCCTCCTGCCTCAGCCTCCCGAGGTGCAGGGATTCCAGGAGTGCACCACTGCGTTGGCCAAGGGGCTCCTTTTGGGCAGTGGGGTTTCCTTGGAGAGAAAGCTGACCCTGTCCTGGGGTCATCCCTGATTTGCCCACACAGCAGTGCTTTGTTACTTTTTCTTTTCTCTGGAGGGCAACTCAATTCATACCTAGTAAACATAGCCCCACAGGTTCTCTGATTAAGAATAGTGCAGAGCTGGGGGGCAGTGGTACATGCCTGTAATCCCAGACACTCTGGAGGCTGAGGCTGGAGGATGGCATGTTTGAAGCCAACCTTAGCCATTTAGTGAGGCTCTGAGCAACTCAGTGAGACTCTGTCTGTAATGAAGTATTTTAAAAAGGGCTGGGGATGTGGCTCAGTGGTAAAGCACCCCTTGGTTCAACCCCTGGTACCAAAAGAGAGAGAGAGAGAGAAGTGAAGAAATAAGGGAAAACAAAACTCAAGCTAAGATCTTAACCCTGCAAACGCAGCTGGTAGAGAAACGTGCTGACTTCAGGGCTATGAGGATTCACCTCACCAAGACTCAGGTAGCAAATGCTCTCCAAACCTGTCACCCTCAGGGCTGGGTGAGCTCCGCGGTAGAGCACTTGCCTAGCATGTGCAAGGCCCTGGGTTCAATGCCCAGTGCGGCAACAAAAAGAATTTCAAAACCCCATGTGATCCTCAGGTCCAGGGAGAGCAGTCAGAGCAGCTGTCTGCCCCTGAGACTGGGCCTGGGAGGACTCACTGGGAGGATGCCAGGGGGCTCATCAAAGGTCCGGGGAATTGCCACCAGTGCGGCCAAGGTCACTCCTAGATGGCAAAATGAAACCTGTGAGCCACGTTTTCTGTGACTCTCAGGAATCCCTTCCACACCTCTGTCCTTAAAACAGGGAAGAGTAATAATGTCACTCAGTCCCTTTGTAGTGCTGGGACCACAGTGGTCTTTAGAGGAGATCTCATGGCTGCCCTGGGTCACCCCCTGCTTCACATCCCCTTGGTGACCAGTGGTCTCTTCCCACCTGAATGCTGTCCAGACCCGACTCCTGGGGTGCAAGCCTTCCCCTCCACCCTTTACCAGTGCTCACCAGCTGCCCTGGGGCATGGGAGGCTGTGACCCAGGCTTGGGTAGGGCTTCCCCCTTAGCCAGAGCCGTCCTGAGAGCCCCAGGCTGCAGCCCCAGCCTGGAAGTGGCTGCCTGGAACAGAGCAGGAGGTTGCTCCCTGTGGCCCCTCTGGCCCCTCTCTTCCTCCTGTGGAAGGAGCATGTGAGGAATGGCTTGTCCTTAACCCTGTGCAGAAGCTTCCAAAGAAACCGCTTCAAAGCCCTGGAGCAGGGGAGGGTTTTGAAAGGTTTGTGGAGCCATCTGAGAAGAAATGGCAGAACTTCAGAGATGAACAAGAGAGCAGGAGTTCCAAGCCTCTTTCGATGGAGTTTCTAGCAAAACAGGATGTTGGTTGCAGGAGCCAGATGCAAGCCAGGCTCAGATGACCCCATGGAGTACCATCAGGCGACCAATGGCCACTTGAAAACTGTATCGTAAAAGAGCTTCCAGTCCTGAAGCGCAAACTATGCCAGGGGCCTCCAGGCTAAATGACAGAAGCAGGCACACAATGACACATGGCCTGTGACCTCACTCATGGAGAGTATAATACAGATGTACCATAGAAGTAGAAAACATTATTGTGACCAATATTTTCATAATGATGATTGTTAGGATGGCCTTTCATGTTGGTTGTGATAATTGACAGCTGTCATTTTACAAATAATGTTGATCAAACGCTCCCTCTGGGCCATGCTCTAGGCCAGCCACTCTACCTGCCTTGCCTACCTGATCCTCACAGTGTCCCCAAGAAGCCAACACAACAAACCAGAAAGCACAATGTCCCTGCTAGCAAGTGCAGGACCTAAGTCTTGAACCCAGACACAGAGACCAACCAAATTCAATGAAATATTTACTGGAATACTGGTAGAAATCTAGGAGAAGAGGCTGTGGCCTAGAAATGGGGAGGGTTGGCTTCAATCCTCAAAACCCAAAGCTGTCAAGATGGTTCAATTGACCATCCACGTTAGAAACTACTCTCCAACGAAATATGCCCCAAACATTGTCAAAACAGAGGGACCGATTGGGAGGAAATGGCAACCCAGTAGAATAGGAGGCACGAGGAGAAACACAGATGAGCACTATGCACGGGAGGAGGTCACTGGAACACAGCTGGCAAGAAGATGAACACAGGCTCAAATGATGTGTTTTATTTATTTATTTTTTACCCAAATTAAGGATGTTGATAATATGTGCTGGGAGGGGATAGGAAGATAAGCTTTTTTCATACACTTTGGAGGCACATTTAACATTATCCATGAAACTTAAAAAATGCACGAATGCTATGCTCCCTACAACACAGAAATTCAGGTCTTGGGACGTGCCCTGGGAAGCTCCCAGAAGGAAGTTCATTTCAATGCCGTGTTAAATTATAAGACGTGTACAATGCAATGGCCATTGGCAGGAAGTCTGTGGCCACAGTGAATAAGGAGGCACGTGCTGACTGCAAGTTCTTAGGACCTGTGGGTGGAAAGAAGACCCTGGACCACATGTTTCAGCTGTGGGACACAGACACAGCCCTGAACATAGGCTGGTCCAGCGGCACTGTGCATCTCTCCAGATCCACACGGTGTGGAAACCGCAGCCATCACTTGGCTTTAGGGACAGTAGCTGAGGTGATTTTCTTTTCTGAGAGATAGGGGACCATGGGTGACTCCCTAATAGACAGATGACCAGAGCCACCTCTGGGGAGAGTCTGGGCCAGGAGGTGATGGGAGAAGAGGAATTCGATCATCTGTTTCCATTTTTCTGTGATTTGGTTCAAGTGGTAAAGCCCTGCTATTTATTAATTAATGGATCAAATAGGTTCATCATTGTTTTAGAGTACAATTAGGTGCCTTCAAACTTTAGGCTACATGGGCACATTTGAGAACGGTTCCAGCCATTCTGTCATCCTTTGGGTCATTCCCCTCCTATGTCCTGTGAGACATTTTCTATGTGAGGCTTGAAGAAGAAGAAGAAGAGAATATTCTGTAAAGAAAACCTTATGATCTGTGCATTATAAAATTGAATGGGTTCATTCAGAAATCAGAAGTTCTATTGAAAGCTCTTTGCATGAGGCAAATAAAACTTATTTTTAGGCATCCTGGTGAAGACAAGGTTTTATCTTTTTGTCTCATGTCTGTGTTTTTCTTTTTATTTGTTAGAATGAAATCCATAGGTTGGCAGACCATTCTATCAGATGTGTACCTAGATGACATTTCAATTACCCACTTTTACATGGTAGACATTTTGTACATGAACACTGCCTGTCTGCAACTTTTTTTAAAACAGGACTGGGCTCAGGAGCCCAAATACCAATGTTAGCTGGAACATGTTCTCCAGTTTGGCCTATCTGTCAGTATTCCCTGAGGTCATCTGTTCCATGAGCTTCGTTACTCCTGCTCCCTCACCAGCTTTCATAGAAACCACATGCTGTCTATGAGTCAGAGACACCAATCTCACAACATAGCATTCTTTGAGTATCCAAAGTCCCACTTTTCACTTCGCCATGCCTGACATTGTCGGTAATATTTACCGGCAAATGTGAGATTTTCAAAGATCCAATTCTATGTGCTCCTTTCTCAAAGAGCCTTAGGCAGGGCTATAGCATACATAAATATGAAGGAAAGGCCTAGTTTTTAAAATGTCATCCATCGAATAGTTGACACATATCTGAGATATTTTTTTATTTTGGAGGAGGTATTATTTAATAGGGAAATCCAACAGCTACATGATAGTGAAATGAGAAGTCTTGCATCCATTTTATTCTTTGTGATGATTTTGATGAGTAAGGATAAGATACTTCCTTGTTCCAATGAAGATGTTGCCCACTTCTGTGAATGGATGCACCGTGTCACCCACTACTTGCATATCTGCATGTTGTGCTTGACATTACCATCGTACTCGGCAGGTGGCAGAAAGTCAATACTGAAGTTCAGCTCTGGTGTTCTAGCAGCTGTGCTGCAGATCCTTGGTGTGCCACCTTGTGCAATCCATGCTGCTCTGTTCATGTTCCTATTGACTTCCTGGTGATGAGCATCATGGTCTCCTGGTCTTGAGAATGGCCAAGCATTTCTCTGTGAATGTGGAAGGTGGGCATGTGGAAGGCTTCAGGGAGGAGGGATCATTGATCATGTACTCTAATCCATGTGCCTGTTTAATGACCTGTTTTTCTTCTTGGGTTTTAAGGGAGACACTGCCCTCAAACACTTCTGTGCAGCTGGGAATGCAGGCTTCTGCTTCACCTTGAAGGAAGCATTCATGAATCCTTTCCAGAAGACATGAGAAGAGAGAGTGAGCCTCTGGTAACATGCAGGTTCCTTGCATTGCCCATGGGCTAGAGGAGAGAAGAGTTGCTTCATGAGATTTGATCCCCTTTTTCCTGAAAAGTTCCACACGGAGGTGAGTCCCCAGCATGTTTAGACATCATTTCAGACATCTTTGTTGATGGAAATGAATCACACCCCCTGATGATGTGGAAGAGCTGAAGATGGGTTTGCTATGAATTTTCTATTTCATTTCTCAGGGCCTGAGTCAAGCCAGCCATTGTGCTGTCAGCGCATGAGCTGCTGGTCAAATGTGAGGAAGTGGTCTTGCTTTATGAAAACACCATCCTGAGTCAGTGAGCCAGAGGCAGCCTGCAGTCCCTGTTTTCCTGTAAAGGCAGATTGCTGTGGATGGCCTCTGGCCTCATAATGCAGCCCTGCTCAGAGTAGGGGATTGAGGGTCCAGGCAGATCCCAGTTCCTTTTGACCTTTATTGCCATTGGGCCACCCCAGGGTCCTTGGACTCTACCTGGTCTTCTGGCCTGGGTCAGGGCATGTGAGGTTTGGAATCCCCCTCTGTGGCAGGATCCCAGGCCCCCCAGCCACTTGAGGGCAGCACATCCTTCCCTAATTGTGTTAGAGGGGGAGGATTCTCCCGCCCATCCTCATCCATGCTCATCCCTCATTTTGTAGCTTCGCACCTTAGGACCTTTATTCATTGACTTACGCTAAGATGAGTCAATCAGCAGTCTCCCAAGGGTTTACATTGTGGTAATTGACACCGAACATCTGTTTTGTAATTAAACCATTTTGGAGGACACAGTTGAGTGGCATTAAGCATGTTCATGTTGGTGTATAGGCGTCACCACCATGCATCTCCAGAAGTCACGTGGACATACTCTTGCCATCAATGCAGAATTCTAGTGCCCTTGAGGCCCAGGAAAAGAACATTGTACTTTATCTTTTTATGAACCTGATAATTGAGAATCTGAGATAAGTGAAATCCTACAAAATTTGCCTTTCTCTGGACACGATCATTTTCAAGGGATGCAGTTCACCCCCACTCGTGGGCATATCAGGTCCACTGCTAACTCGGCGGGTGTTTCAATTGCACTCTCGGTGACGGTGGTGACTGTGTGCACATGAGCTGTGTGTCCAGCTCAGATCCCAGGATCTAGGGTCTTTGGTTCCACGCAGCCTATAGGTTGCCTGTTCCTCCAGGTGTCTGCAGGCCAGTGGCACGAAGGCCCTGGGCCTGGTGGTTTCTTTAGGTGAGTGCAATACGTGTCCACAGTGTCGTGGGACATGATGGACTATAAATAGAAGCAATGCCTGGATACTCCTGGGATCTCAGTAGGCTCAGCCTGTGTGCTGAGAATTGTTGTGACCTCCTAATTAATGGAACCCCAGAATCCCAGAGAAAAGGGCAAGTCCAGAGCAGTGGAACCTCACTGTCTCTGAGAGAACTTTTGGGGTGGGGGGCAGGGATACATTGATGTGAGGACGCTGATGCAGAGTCACGTGCTCCGAATCCAGGTAGAGGTGCTCAGGAACAGCCTGGGCTGGCACGTGGGTTCCCCACCTGCACACCTGTGGAACATCTCGGGGCTCTGATTAGCACAGCAGCCTGACCACGTGAGGGCATCTGCTGTCTCTGCGTACAGTGAGCTGGGTTTTCTTCACGTCCCTCAACAATTCCACATAACACCAGCTCTGAACCCAGAGTCCTGGGCACTTAGTTGAGGCTCCATCAGCTCCCACCTCTCTCTACCTGACAGAGCCCTCCTGGCTCCCTCTGCACTCATTACATTGAAGATGAAACCCTGGAGGGTGGGACTTCCCGTCATCCAGAAGTTCCCAAACACATTCCACTGTGCCTGGAACTCAAATGGTTGGGGGGGCCACAAGCACCCTGGCATCCATGTGTGGGAACCATGGTAGTATAATCAAGAAACAGGAAGGAGAGGGGTTGGACTGATCAGTACAGATGGCAGGGCCTAGTACAGAGTGGAACGGAGAGTTCTCACCCGGGGTGATTGTTGTGATGTGCACAAATGCTCTGCTGGTGCTGGGGTGCCCGCATGGTTTCTGGGGTCTTGAAAGGCTACAGATGCCCACAGAGTGTTCTCAGATGCACAGTGGGAGGCCCGTTGCAATATGTACATGTGGAAGAAGTAGGAGACCCCCTTAGTGTGGAGGTGCCATCTAGAAGGCAGCCTCACTTCTCTGAAAAAGTTGATTGGAAAAAAAGGGTCCGTACCTGTGCCCAAAGGGCCATATATGCTCCTGGAAGTTGGTGGTGGAAATAGTTCTCCATCCATTAATCACTCCCTCACTCACTAATGTCCTTGTGTCCTTGAGAAAGGCTCTCCCTGTCCTGGTTTTCCTGAATAGAAATCCTCTTGCCTCTTGGGTGAATAGGGTTATGGGTTGTGCAGAGGGTGGTGGTTTACTGAGCATCTTAGAGACTGTCCTTTATGGAGCCTAATGATCCCAACTGGAGAATGAGGCCAGGGTCCTAACTGTGGTTAGTGTGAGGACACCATGGGTTCAGAGAGGGAAAGAAGGACAAGGGAATCTCAGATGTCCCTTCATGGCCCCTGGAGTTAGAGGACTTACCCCTTTGCACCTGGGATCAGGAGACCTCATTTCCTCCAGGACACGCACACTCAGACGTTAATCTTGAGTGTGGGTTCCTTTCTGGGGTCCAGGGCTGTTGTTAGCCACCAGGAATGACAGTGCTCTCCATGCTGAGTGGAGCCAGTTTTTGCCAGGAAAGAGCCCGTGGTCACGCCTTGTGCAAAGCACCCCACGCCAGGGGCTCCCATCCCTACATTCCTGTCCTGAAAGGAAACCACTCAGAGGCAAGGTGGGTCCAACCACCTCCCATGTGTTCACTCATCACTGTGTTCCAGCATCACCCCAGTTCACAGTCCTGATGGGATTGGATGTGGCTCAGAATGTCACCTTCATGAGCTCTACCCTGCCACAGCTGCAGTTCTGCAGTGGGAGAAACTCAAAACCTCAAAACACATGCACATGAAAGAAAAGAGCAAGAGCCAGAGCCCAAACAGGGCCACATGTGGCAAGGACAGCTGGAGTGCCTAGGTTGGGACTCAGAATTATGTCAGTGGGGTGGCATTGCTGCTGACACCAGCATGATAACAGAGAGCCAGCCCTGCTCATTTTGCGGAGCAGTGTGTTGGGGAAGGCAGAAGAAATTGAGAGGCAGGATTGAGTTTGGCCCTAGGAGGAGGTTGGGTAAAAGGCCAGTGTGAGTTGGAGGGCCTGGGCAGATAGAGAGAGGCCAGGGCACACCCCAAAGCCTGGAGACTGCACTTGATGTCCAGGGTTGTGAAACACCACCTCCCCTCTTACTCACAACTGAGAGCAAGGGGCATTGATGAGTTCAGTTTGTGTGTGGCTGCATCCAAGGTGGCTCGGCTAGGCACCTCTGTTTCCTTGACTCAGGAGGCTGGGAGTCCAGGCTCCACTGAGGCTGGGCTGGGAGGATCGGACTCTGAGTTTATGCCTGTGTTCCTGGTAGGATCCATGTTGGCTGAGCCTCAGTGTTTTTGCAATGAGAGGATGGGTGACTGTCATGTCTTTATCACAGGACACACTTGCTAAATGGATTTGTTTGCTCTGGGGAGGAAAGAGAGAGAAGGGAGTGGTGCTGGAGACAGGGATGCAGACAGGGGTCATAGACTTGGCATAACTCAGTCTTGGAGGTGATATCCCATCACCTGTACCCACTTCAATTCCCATGAATGCAGAGGCTGAGCCCCCTTGAGGTGAGGGGTGAACCGGTTCTGGGCAGCAGGATGCTGTGGTACCTCGGAGTCTCTGTGAGACCCCAACACTAGACACACTTGGCCCTTTTGAAATCTTAGGAGAAGCCTTGGGAAGTTGTATGGCAGAGGGGAGCAGCCTCTGCATCTCAGTCCCCTCCAACTTGCCATGGTGTAGAGAGGGAACTGCAGCCACGATGGGACGGACATTGGCCACGTCCCTGTGTGGGACACAGGCCTGATTGAGTTGGGGTGCATTCTTTGTCTCTGCCCTTCTTGTGATTGTCCCATCTCTACATTTGTGCTTTAGCCACCTGTGAGTCCCATCTCTGGTTTCAGAGAGAATAGAGGGTGTTATGGGCCAATAGACACAATAAACCCTAGAGATTAGATGCTACCCTACTTTCCAGAAAAGACTGGGCACACCATGAGTTGCACAATGATGGGACCAGGGTCCAAAAGCTGCTGAGAGGGAAGGACTGGTTGTGAATGCATTTTTGAAGGCTCCAAGCTGGAACTCTAGTGGCACCAAGCAGGGCAGATGCTGGTGGGGATGTTTGGGTAGTTGTTGGTGAACACCTGCGCACCTGAGATGTTTAGGCATGGAGGAGAAATCAGCAGCTCATAGGGCTTTTGAAAGTGGTCTTATGTGAAAAGAGGCTCAGGTATGGGCACAGGAAATGACATCATTGCCTTGACAATGGATCAAACAGAACATGGAACCCTGGTATCCAGGCACCCACTTAACTGACCAAGCCATCCGAGCTCATTTGGTTGGAGAAACTGGAGGGAGAAGGATGTTCTCCTGTGGTTGCAAACAATGCCGAGCCTCAGGCTCCCAGGAATCTCAGGGGGGCCAACTAGCCCTTTTGTGGATGCACTGGGTGAGGCTTCATCTTAGACGCCAGAGCCTCTGGCGATTGTCGCAGAGGAGCTCAAGAGTAACAGTGAGTAGCACAGGGCAGGTGAGCCCAGCAGGCCCTCTAGTCTGATCCCTGATGAATGGCCCAGGACTCCTATTCTGACTGTGTGTGTGTGGGTGTGTGTGGGTGTGTGTTTGTACTGATGGGAACTGTCCCATTGTGCTTTGACTCTAGTGTATTGGCACAAGTCATTTTTCTGTTTGTCACCATTTCCATTTTAAACCAACATTCTTGGTCCCAACCCAGGGTGAAAATGATGAGAACACGGAGGAGCCCTTCAGGGTACAGAGCCTTGAACCTTACAGGCAGGACCAGCTTAGGAATGAGCTCCTGCCTGTCATTTGTGGGAGGAACCTACATTGCAGCGGCAACATGGGGTTAATCTCCTGGGATTCCATCCCCACCCATCAGGTGCTGGATCTCTTGTTCCCAAGGTAAGCACCAGACCACCAAGCCCAAGTGTGTAGCCCCCTCATGCCTGGGTCTTGGGGCTGCCATGTACCTCTCAGGGACCCAAAGGTTTGTGATACCTAATGAGATAGAGGACCACACTCATAGTGGAATGTCAGTCCCGAATGGGACGAGTCCTGGAGGTGCCTGCCACAGCCTTGCAAGGGGAGTGAACTCCGCTCTCAGGCAGAGAAACCATCCTGACTCCAGCTGATCCACAGAGGTCCGTGGAGCAGTCCCCACACACTGGGCACCACAGCTCAATGGTGTGCACTGAGCTCATTCCCAGGTGGACTCAGCGAGGCCAGGTGGTCTTTCTGGTGTGATATTGGCTTTGTGAAGAACGTAGATCTGTGCCAGAGGCGTCTCAAAACTCAGGCCTTGGGAAAAGCACTTTTGGGTTAATAAAGACATGTTAATTTCCATAGTGGGACAGAGCATCCTAGCTGGGACATAGCTGGACAGGGGCTTTGGACATGGCGGCTCCCACACCCAGAGATATGTGGGAATCAGCAGTTTGGGCTCATTCACTGATGAACATGGAGAAAGCACCCACTGTGTGAAGACACGTTTCCAGTCACATTTCATAATTCATTGAAAAATAGGGTGCAAATGACTGCCATTGTGTCCCTTTTCATGGGGGTCAGCCTCAAACCGCAGGTGCCATGAGTACATATCCTACATGTGACTGCATCCCTGACTCCATGGGGCATAAGTGCACGTTGTCCTCTTCAGTGACTATGGTGGACCCCTGGACCAACTTCAACATGGAATGGGCTTGGGGTCAAGAGGGTGGGCTCCTGTTTCCAGAATAGGGACCTGCAAGGTGATTTGACTTGGGAAGGCTGAGGAAAGACTGCTCTCCCCAGTGTAGGGTCAGAGGTTTTCTCTGGAGGCCGTGGTGAAGGCAAGGCCAGGGTTTTGCTGACTCCACACCTTCCTCCCCACAGTGCCTCACCTTCCTTCCTGGGGACCTGGGTGAACCTCTACTCCGAGGCTTCCCATCAGCCTCCAGGCTTTCTGAGTCTGCAGCAGCTGCTATCCATGTGGCTCCTGCTGGGAGGCTTGAACCTGGAACACCAAGCACACCACCTCCTGGCCGCAATTGAAGATGGCAAATCAAGCCAGGCAAAGCCTGAGAGCCAGGCGGACTGTGGTGAGTACCTAAGGGTATATGAGGAAAGGTCCGACTGTTGTCCCACTGCAGGGAGTCTGTATGCCTGGTGTTGGGCTGGAAATTAGGACAAGCCTTTGTCCATTCAGGAAGTGACCCCAGTCTGCAAAGAGGTCCTGTGTGGGCCAAGGGCCTGAGTTCTTCCTGGCAGCAGAGGTATTGTCTGTCTGTGGGAAGGTCAGGGCAAGGCAGTCATGTTGGCATCTTTTCTCCTCTAGCTACAAGCTCAGTTCCTGTCACGGCTCCTCAGCCAACCCCAGAGCCAGAGCCTTCTCCCAGGGAAGGGGCAGAGCCGGAGTCCAGGACATCAGGGGTCTCTACTCGGTCCTCCCCAAGGCCCCAATATAACAAGCGGATGAGAGGCAGGTGCCTCATTCACGTCTACCTGGAAAAGGAAAGGACAACACAGTATAGGAGCATCCTGGTGAGTCTTCGAGCAGGGGAGTCTCCTGGGAGCCCACAGTGGGGAAGACCGAGTCCACAGCAAACACTTTGGACTAGGCCTGTCTTCTTGAACTGGAGCTTCTGGAAGGTCAGGAAGGAGAGCAGAAAGTGAGGAAGAGAGAGGCGGGAGAGCAGCAGCATGCCAGGTCTGGGTGCGAGTGGGCCTGCGTGTTTTGGGATGTGCAGGTCAGAAGTGCAGGAGTGAGTGCTGGGTTCAGAGGAGGTCAGAGAAATATCGAGGGTACAGGCCATCCTCTACTGACCTTGGTATTGAGGAGGAGTATATTGAACCGTGGAGGTTGAAGCACAGGAGTTGGCAGTCATTTTCTTGTGTGTGGGAGGGGATATGTTGCTGGTTGAAGGGAAGGGAGCCATTGTAGAATGATTAGGGTGGGTAGGTGTGGGTCACAGAGAACTGGGGGCCTTGGAGGGGCCCATTAGTGTCCTAGTTTGCATGTATGTGAATAGAGATTTAGCGGCTCTCTCTGCAGAATTTTCCTGGGTGTGGAGTATCCATCATGAGACTCTGGTGTCCACCTCCAGGGGAGCTATGTTGAACCACTGCACCTGCTGGGTCCGAACCTCCTGACACCCTAGCAAGCACTGACACTCTCGAGCCCAGCAGCTTCCATGCCTATCATTAAAGAGTCCTAGTGTGTGTTGTGCCCTGGCTGTCAGGACCAAAGCACCTAGGGTTTGTGCCTGGTCCACACAAAAATGCAGCTGCATCCCAGACCAGAGCAGGGATATGGAAGTGCACTGGACCATTCCTCCCATCTTGATGGGACTAGAGTGTGTCTGTACAAAGTCTTTTGGTCCTTATTCCCTTGTCCCTGTAGGGCATAGCAGGTTGAAGCAAACTCTTGTACCAAGATTGGACTAGAGGCTCATAGGAAGACCCCCACATGATCACATGAAGGCCTCAGGTAGCAGGGTATCAAGATGGTGCCCTTGTGTTGAGAGCTCACTTGTCTCTGATTGTCCTTGAGCACTGTCCTCTGGGTAGCTACTCCCAAATTCCCTCTCTGATGAGCTTTCTCCAACCCTGCTCAGGTGACCTGCCAGGACAGGGCTCCAGTCATCATCCGCAGGGCCTTAGATGCACACTTGCTCCAGCAGGAGGACCCAGAAAACTACGAGCTTCTGCAAATTCTCTCGAACCATCAGAGTAAGTGGAACCATCAGAGGGTAGGGAGCAGTGAGTCACAGTGGGCTCACGATAACTGGGAGCCAGAACACAGTGTGCATTGACCCAGTGCCCAGGATGAGTATGGTGGGACTTGTGCATAAAACAAAGTGTAATGATGGGGCATAAATCTGCAGGTTCTTCATGTTCCCCAGGGGCTGTGGACCTGCCTATCATGTGTTCTTTCCTTGGCCTGAGGAGGCATTGCAAAGCTATTATCCACAAGGGGCCAAGAAGAGAGGCTTCTTTGTCTTGTGTCAAAGAAGACAGACAACCACAGGGTGCCTACTTTGGTGGCCTTTCCTGACCTAGATGAGTACATGAGAAAAGCAGTTCAATGAAGAATCATTTCTGGCTTCCAATCTTTCTATTCATTGCAAACTGAGTTTACTTAGGACCAGAGGCCATTTCTAGAGAGAAGAGTGTGGTAGAATAGAACCCTTCACAGCTTGTAAACTCTTCTTGGAGAGAGAGAGAGAGAGAGAGAGAGAGAGAGAGAGAGAGAGAGAGAGAGAGAGAGAGAGAGAGAGAGAGAGAGAGAAGAAGAAGAAGAAAGAGGAGGAGGAGGACGAGGAGGAGGAGGACGAGGAGGAGGAGGACAAGGATGAGGAGGACGAGGAGAAGGAGGACATGGAGGAGGAGAAGGAGAAGTAGAAAAATGAAAATAAGTTGAAGGAGGAGACCATGAATAAGAAGGTCAAGATGACTTTAAGAAGAAGCATGAGGAGAAGATGAAGAAGAACAAGAACAAGAAGGAGAAACACAAGCCGAACAAGAAGTATAACAATAAATTGATTAAAAATGTGAATGAGAATTAGACTCATGAGGAGAAAATGCAGAAGTGGGGAACTCAAGAGAAATATATATCTCTGGATGGCACAGCCCTGCTGTGGACATCCTCCACCTACGCTCAACACACCTCCAAACCATACCCCTCCAATTAGTGTAGCCCTGTATGAGTGGATGAATCCACTGGCAAGGTGGAGGCACCCACCATCAAGTGCTTTTCCATAAACCGACCTGTGATCATTGCTGCAGTGGGGAGAAAAATTTGAACACATGAGTCTTTGGGGACCAATCCAGATACAAACTCTAGCTGTTTGTCTTTGGTGGGTCCAACGTGAACTAAGAAGGTCTGGGGTACAAGGGGCTATTTCCTTGAAAGGTGTTCCTGTAGGGGACCTCCTGTGCATAGAGGGTCCTCAGGGAGGAATCAGTCTTTGGTGAGTCTTTGGTGCAACAGTAGCTGGATTCGGGGGCTCTCAGGTCTGTGTGTGAGACCTGAGCTGGCAGAGGCTCTCAGTTGTGGGGGATGTTGGGTAGTGTATTACTTGAGTGTCACCTACCACGCCTCTGCCCCTGCCTCTCCAGAGCTGAGGATCCCTGCTGATGGAAACGTATATTACGCCCTGGATGGCAGAGTGGATTATAACTTTCTTCTTCAGGAAACAGCTGCCAGCAAGTTGTTTAAAGTCAAGCCAAAGGAGGTAAACAGCCACCTTCTTCAGTCTTTACTCCTGGTGCCACTCCACATCCTCCAAGGGGACAAGAACCTCAGGTTCTGGATGGATGTTTTAGAATGCCCACAGAGCCAACTGCCAGGCTGGGTGGGGTGCAGGTGCTGGGCTTTGCTGATGTTGTCATCCCCCACAGTTCTTGGAGCCTTCTGTGGCAGTGGCATCCAGGATCCCAGCAGCTGTGAGCAGCAGCTCTGCGGTGGCTGCAGGACCATTGCCCCAGGCCACCCAAACCAATGAGTGGTGCGTGAGAAAAGTCACCAGTAGCAGCTCCTCACTGCTTCACTCCAGCGACCAGGTGGAAGACAGCCGCTTTGTCCACGTCCTCCTAGAGGGACAGAGCCTGAGGGAGACAAAGCGCATCCTGGTAAGCCCGACAGCAGGGCTGCCTCCTGGGTGTCCCCACAGTGGAAGGCAGGAGACACAGCTAACCCTGGGGCTGTGGTGGGAAATTAAGAAGAGAGAGGTCAGTCTTAAGGGCTTGACCTGAGTGGGGAGAGCCTCAGCATGCCCAGCTGCAGCGGTGAGTGGGCCTGTGTATTGTGGGTTTGGCAGGCCAGAAGTGCAGACGGAAGTGCTGTGGACAGATGAAGGCAGAGATATGTCCAGGGTGCAGGCTGCAGTGCCTAGAACTTGGTATTCTCAATGAGTGAGGTTGGAGCAGCGGAGCTGGCAGTGACTTGTCACATGTGTAGGAGGGGGTGTGTTCCTGGTGGCAGGGAAGAGAACCTCCTTAGCATGACTAGGTGTGAAAATTTGGGGTCGGGATCACCTGGGGGGTCATGCCAAACTTCGGAATGTCAGTCTTTGCATGTATGTAAATACGGAGCTAAAGGGGTTCTTGGCAGAATTTCTATGGATGTGCAGTAGACACGCTAATGCTGCAGGTGTCCAGCTGCAGAGGAGACATGTTCAGTGACTGCCAGTGCTGAGTCAAGTACATCATTAGAACCAGACCCGCACCGAGCTTCCAGAGCCCAGGGCCTCTCCAGGCTATCATGAAGCACTCAAGTGCACACTCTTGTATCTGAGTCTGTTTTGTGTAGTGGCAGTCAGGACCAAAATTTTCAGTGCATCTGCCTCTTCCACCCACAAAGGCAGCCTGCATCCCAGAGCACACTTGGTGCGCAGATCCCTGGCCCATTGCTGTCATCTCAGTGAGATGAGAGTGTGTCTGTGCATAGGCAGTTTGGTCCTTTGACCTGAGTGGAATGTGGCTCCCCAGGGGGAGGGGAGATGGCAGGTACAGGCAGATATTTGTACCAGGATTGTTCTAGTAGCACGTTGCAAGAACCCAGGCGGTATATGGAGGCCACACTCAGGTAGCAGGATAACAAGATTGTGCCCTTGTATATGTAGCTAACATTTCTCCTGAATGTTTGACCACAGTCTTCTGGGTAGCTCCTCTAAAAGCCATTCTCTGATGACATTTGTCCCACCCTGATCTAGGTGACGTGTCAGGAGAGGGTGACAAGCCTCATCCGCAGGGCCTTGGACCAAAATTTGTTGCAGCATGAGGATGTGGACAACTTTGAGCTGCTGAGAATGATGTCTCTGCATGACAGTAAGTAGGACAATCAGACAGTGGGGAGACATGATCCACAGTGGGCTCAGGATAACTCACAGCCAAGAGAAAGTGGGCCTTGGCCCTAAAATAGCCAGAGTGTGGTGGGCCTGGTGCAGGAAACCAAGTGCAGTGATGGGCGTGTCCAGTGTGGACGAGTTCAATGAGGCCCCAGGCGGCTGCTGGACCTCTCTAAATGTGTTCTCCCCTGGACCTGGTCTGGCAATGCAAAGCTAATATCGATGAGGGCAAGGCAGAGAGAGGCTCAATCTATCATCAGTTTGGTTTATGGCTCACTGATAAGGATGCCTTCAAATGAAGAGGAGCAGAGCATGGGTCCTGATTGGATCAGCATTGCTATGGACGGAAGCCGCACAGGTCCCAATCCATGGCCAGGATATGAGAAGTCCTGCCTACTCAAGAATGTCAGGATTGCAGCAACTGGGAACAGGACTCAGTGAAGAGGAAGTCAAGGCCAGGGGACAGCCTGTTTGGGTTCTTTTTGGAACAATTCCAAGTCCTCTGTGCCTGGGTGCCCATCTCCTGAAGATATCAGAATGGCCAGGTTATTATTCCTTCCAGCAACAAAGAAGGGCATCTGAAGAACAGAGGCCACAATGCTGAGCTGTCCACAATGCCAGTGCTCTTTCCTTTCTTGTGAGCCCGACACTCCTAGCCTCCACCATCCCAGCCTGTCCACAGTAGAACCCACCATCTGTCGAGCACGTAAGTGAGTTTTCCCATTTTCACACACTGCCTCATTTGAGTTGGCTCTGTCTCACACATGAGGAAGACTGAGGTGCAAGGAGCTGGGCAAGGGGCAGTGTCTGCGAATCTCAGGGACTTGGGAGGCAGTGCAGGGGGAAGGGGATTTCCAAACAGCCTCAGAAACTTAGGGAGACCCTGTACCCAAGTCAAAAGGCCTGGGAATGGTCTCAGTGCTTAAGTGCCTCTGGCTTTATCCCTAGTAAAAAAATAAGCCAGTCAAAAGGAATTACCAAACCGAGAATCTACAAAGGTGATTTCAGAAACAGACTTTCAACCCAAGCATCAGTTGAGAGCAGGCTCCAGACCAGGGGAGGTTTGTGTGTAAAAGACGTCAAAAGGGAGGACTACGGGGGGCCTGGAACCCACTATGTGTGATGGCATCTATGCCTTATGGCAGGAGGGTGGCAGTGATGCTGGCCCTCTCCTAGATTTTGGAGACCTTGTTTTCATTGGGGAAGCTTTATGGAGGTGGAATCTATTTTAGCAATCCTGGTCCAGATGAGGTGCTGACTACCACAGGTAGAAGCCTATCCAGAATGCGGTGTCTGTTATTCAGTCTTTCCTGACTGTGACAATGACAAAGAAAGGAAGTCACTTGTCTTTGGTCTTGGTTTCACTCCTGGCCATTGATTGAGAACTGATTTCATCTTGGACTACTGAACAGAGGCTGCATCTGGGCAGAAGAGTGTGATAGATTTGAACTCCTCAGGACGCCCCACCATTGCCAGAGAAAGAAGGAGAAGGAGGAGGAGGAGAAAGAGACACTCCTGAGTGGGGAGAGGATCACACGATAAAGAGCAGGAGGCAGAAGAAGAAAAAGAAGGAGGTGAACAGAAGGAAGGGTGGAGGGAGATACACAAGAAGAAGAACAAGAAGGAATCATGTAAGAACAGGAAAAAGACCCAGAAAGAACTACAAGAAGATGCAGGACAGAAAGAAGAGCCAGAAGTAGAACAAGAACCAGAATAAAAGTACCAAGCAGACAGCTCCTGATGAGAAACAAGGGGAAGGAGAGCGATCCTAGAAAACAATAGAGTTCTCCAGGGCACCACCCTGCTCAAGTCCTCCCATGTCCATGCCCAACACACCTCCCCTCCGTGTATTCATCCATGAGTGGATTCATCCAGGGCAAGGGGATGAATTCCCCCACCATCCAACGCTTCCCTGAATGCCCATGTGTGAGCATGGCTGCCCTGGGGAGAAAGGCCTAAGCACAGGAGCCTTTGCCAATCCTGATGCAGATCCTAGCAGTGTCCCTTTGGCAGATCCAACCTGCACTGAGAAGTTCTGGGCCCAAGGTGCTGTTTCCATTGCCAGGTGCTCTTTTGGTTTAGAATCCTGTACATCATCTTCTCCAGGGAAGAATCACTGAGGGAGTCTTTGGTGGCACTGTAGCTGGATAGGAGGGCTCTCAATTCTGGTGCAGGCTCGCCCTGGCGGAGACTCTCAGGGGTTGTGGGTGTTTTGTGGTCTAATCCTTGAGTGCCACCTAACAATTCTCTCCACTTTGCTCTGCAGAAATCAAGGTCCCTGACCACTCACTGATGTATCTGTCCATGAATCCACAAATCAAATATTATTTCATCGTGAGGAAACGCCGCGAGGTCAAGGGAAAGGAGGTAAACACCTACCTTATTCAAGCTGTACTTGTGCTGCCATTCCACTCCCACCTGGGGAAATGAGAAGCCTGAGCACCTGGACATATGTGCTAGAAGCCCATAGAGCCAACTGACAGGCTGGGGTGGCTTTCTGTTTCTGGGTTTGCTGATGTTCCATCCCCCACAGTTCTCAGAATCAACCTGCAAGTCCTCCAGGCCGCTTTCCCACAGGCAGGTGGGAGACACCTGCTTAATTCGTGTCCACTTAGAAACACAAAGTCCAAAGATGGCCAAGACTGTTTTGGTAAGCCTGGGAGCAGGAATGTCCCCTGGTGCTTACACCTGGGTGGGGAGCAGACACTGGTCCAATACCATGGACTACTCATGCCCTCTTGATTTGGAGCTTCTGGATGATCAGGAGGATAGATGGGAATCAAGAAGGAAGAGGTCAGTGTGAAGGGCTGGAGCTCAGATGAGGGAGAACAGCAGCTTGTCCACCGCCATGTCTGAGGGAGTCTGTGTGTCAGGTGGCAGCATGCAGTCCAGAAGGGCAGAGGCAGGTATGGGTGACAGATGAGAACAGGCCAGGACCTAGGTTGCAGCTTCCTCTGTATGGGATGCTGGCCTCTATGGAGCAGGACACCAGTATGAGGTTCTGCATGTTCCTTGAACAAGGAGCTGAGAGGGTCTCTCTGCAGAGTCAGTATGGATGTGGAGCAAGCACACTAAATGTCCAGGTAACCCAATGACCACCCTTGGCGGAACAGGTGCCCTCGTACACCCCAGCCAGCACTGAGCCTCTGGAAGCCAGGAGCTCTCATGGCTATCTTTCGTCACTCCTGTGTGTGGTCATGTTCCTGGGTCTGATTTGGGCCCTGGCAATCCAGACCAAAGCCTCTAGGTTTTGTGCCTAGGCCATTCCCAATGCCGCCTGCATCCTCGGGCAGACCTAGGATCTTGGAGGCTATTGTCCCATTCCTCCCAACTTGTGGGATGAGATTGCATCTGTATGCAGGTAGTGGGGTCCTTTCACTTGGAGAGAAGTGCAGCTCCACAAAGAGCAATGGCAGGTCCAGGAAGTCCTATGTACAAGGATTGGGCTAGTAGCCTATGGGAAGAGCCCACGCGATGAGCAGGAGGTCAGCCTCAGGTAGTAGGGTCATGGATGTTGCCCTTGTATTTAGAGTGGAGGTGCCTCCAGAATGCCCCTGCCCACTGTCCTTGAGTAGTCACTTCAAGGCCCATTTCCTGAAGGCCTGTCTTCCATGCTGCTCCAGGTGACCTGCCACGATCGGGCTCCTGTCGTCATCCGCAGGGCCCTCGAGCTACACTTGCTTACTCAGGAGAAGCCGGAGGAATATGAGCTGGGCCAAATCATCTCTCACCGTCAGAGTAAGTGGGACAATCAGATGACAGAGAGCAAGGGTCAGGATGTGGACTCAGGTCGACTCTTAGCACCAAAGAGCAGTCTCTGACCCCCAAGAACACTCCAACAGGGTGTGTTGGGCTCGTGCACAAAGCCAACTGCACTTCTGCTGGTGTAAGCTCTCCAGGTGTTTTGGTATACCCCAGTGGCTAGTGCGGCTCCCCACCAGGTGCCCTGCCCAGGACATGAAGACGCGTGCAAAGCTGACATCATTGAGGAGTGAGGAGGAAAGCCTCTTTCCAGGAGCAGTATGGTTCTGTGGTCTGAGATAGGAATGGTTTCAGAGGAACATGGGAATGCATGGGCTAAAGATGGAACGGGCATTTTGTGGACTGAAGCAGTAGGATTGAAAGCCTTCTGTGTGACCAGAAAACCACTTCCTGGGCAGAGCATTGCCAAGATTCTAGCAAGCAGTAACAGGATGAAATTGGGAAGAAAACACAGCCTGGGAGACAGCTTGAATCATCTGTTTTTGCATCAATTCCATGGTCTTCCGCACCTGAGTCCACTAGCCAAGGAGTGATCCCAATAGCCAGGTTATGATCCCTAACTAGAGTCAGATGAGGGCTTCCTGAGCACGTAGCCACAGAGCTCATCTGATAATAATGTCAGCGCTTTTTCATTGGTTGGTTGGTTGGCTTTTGTGAGCCAAACACCTCAGCAGCCATTATCCCAGCCTATGTACGCTGAAGACCACCATCCCAATGAGTTCTAGGATCACTTGTCTCCTATCTTAACCTTCTGTTAGGTTAGTAGAGTCTATGGAAGAGGAAGTCTGTCTGGAGCCTTGGTAGCCTAAGAAATTCATAGCAGAGATCCCCACATCCAACCCAGAAGGGATGGAGAACAGGCTCTAGGTTAGAGGAGGGCGACAGGAAAGAGGTGTTCAGAGGAAGGAGAAGCTGGCTGTTGTATTCCCCCACTCGGGGTCATGGCACCACTGGGCCATACACCATGTCGGAGGGAAGCAGTCCCTTTGCTGGTCTTTGGAATCATTGTTCTCAGGAGGGCAGCATTTGGAATGTGGCCTCCATTCTCAGAAGCCTGGTTCACATGGAAGCAGGCTCCACCAACGCAGAAGCGTGGCTCTAATGTGGTATCCGTGCTGGTCAGCCTGTCCTCACCGTGGCCATACTTGAGAATCCTAGGCCTTTTCTCTGGGTTTCACAACTTTCTCTTTGGTTGTGCACTGAGGCTGTCCATAAAGCTCTAGTGTGTGGCAGTGGAGAGCTCCTCAGCCCTTGCCACAAAGGCATAGACTGGGAGAGAGAGAACAAGGCTGGGAGAGAGGGAGAGAGAGAAAGACGGAGAGGAGAAGGAGGACCTCTACTTGGAGAATTGAGGATTCAGTGGAGCCAACAGGGACAAGGTACTGGTGCCCAGGGCGCACTCCTGTTTAGGTCTTCCTCCAAGCATGCTCCACCTTTCTTCCAGTCCCTCCCACCTCCCAGTAGTGTATTCATCTTGAATGAGAATTTCATGTTGACATCAGAGCACTCACCATCCAATGCTTCCTTCCAAACCCACCTGTGAAGATGGCTCATGTGGGGTCTGAATCTTCGGCACTTTTGTGGGAGATTTCAGATGCAAACCCTAGTGGTGTGCTTTGGCAGACACAAGAGGACCTGGGATGTTTTGGAGTCCAAAGCCTTTGGTAGGAACAGACATTAGGTCTGTTGAAGTGCTCTGCCTAATTCTTCCTCAGGGAGGACTGTGGAGGCTGTCTTGTTGGTATTGGTGCTGAATTGGAGAGCTCTCAGGTGTGTGGCTCAGTTCGTTTCTGGCACAGGCTCTCAGATGTTGGGGTGTCCCAGGGAGCACCTCCTGAGCCACCTTATTTTGTACACCCCTCTCTCCCCAGAGCTGAGGATTCCAGCGCAGGCCAACGTATTTTACGCAAAGAACCCTCACACGAAACCCAACTTCGTGCTGAGGAAAAGGAGCCTCTCCCAAAAGAATGATGAGTGGATCCAGCCTCAACCTCCCTCTCATCCTGCAAAGAAGGCTCCAGCCCTCCTGAGGATGCTTGCAAAACCATTCTGCTGCTGTGTGCCTGGGCGGGGCTGAGGCAGCCCAGGAATATTTACATTGATTACTATTTGCTTCAAAGTTTGAATCTATAGTTTGCCATTGTCTTTGACCTTGTTTAGTAACACAGTTGTTACTCTATCCTATATTTGTTGTTCCCATTAATATATTATTATTTTAAAATATATATGTTTTTGTTACCTGATCTACTGTGATGATTTGTTACCTGATCTACTGTGATGGTTTTTGATCCAAATTGTGCATTTGATGATAATGAATGCCATGCATTTAGGAACCTGTAGACTCTAGACAATGAATGAATGTCTACTGTTGCATGGACTGGTCTGCAGAGTCCTGTAGCATTTGAGCTTGTGTGAGGGCTTCATAGGGCTTGCAAAAAGTCCGGGTCAGATGGTCCTGCATGAAGCTTAGCTCCTAGTGGTCTCCTCCACAGCATAAGGGCCAAGGAGAAACCCACTTCCACACAGAAGATGGGAAGCTACCTTATGAAGGTGATCGTAGGTGTGGGACCCTCTTGCTAGGACCCTTTTTCTATTGGGCCAAAACTGTGCTCTGAATGTGATTGCTGAGAAGAGCTTGGAATTTCCTGATTGAAACAGTTCATGCAAGCTGCTTCCACTTGCAGGAACAAAGTGTGTTCTCGTTGAGCACTTTGGGGTGTCCCAGGTTGCACTAGAGTGTGTCAGAAGCACTTGTAATGATTGGCATTCACGGTTTCACATTGAAGCCTCTGTGCCATCTGTCAACCACTGATGGCTGCAAGTGGGTACCCTGCCTTTCAATGAGTTTTCTGAAAAAGTAGGAGTTTTGAAGAACTGATCTTCTCAGCATTCCCCTTGCCTCCCCAAGTTGGGTGATGTCAATTATACAGGCTTCCTTGGGAGCACACATTTTATATTGAGCTGGAATTGGACTCTGGATGCGATTGCTGAAAATAGCTGGGGAATGGGAGAATGGAAGCTGTTTGCTGCAAGCAGTTTCAATTTGCTTTGTTGATTAACTTTGTTGTAAGTGAGCACATGCTATTTTTTTTTCCTGTGGACCTAGAAGAATTCAAAACTGCTTCTTACAGGTGACAGGCATGCTTACACATTGAAGCCTCTGTGCCATTGATAAAAAAAAACAATTCACTCATGTGGGCACCTGCACTTCAAGTGAATGTTGTAAATGAGTGTGACAAATGGATGTCAGTGAGACTTTGGAGAACTGATCTTCTCAGCTGGTCCTCTTTTTCACTGCACGTTGGTGATGCTAGATTCAAGAGATCTCTTTCTGGAACCCTTTGTGTTTCATGCCTGAACTGTGCTCTGAAAGTTCTTGAGGAGAACAGCTTAGAAGTGCAGAAGTGAAGCTGTTTGTTGAAGCAGCTTCAAGTGGCACAAGCTAACTTGTTCTCAGTGAGCACATGGGGATTTTCCCTGGTTGAAGCAGTGTGAATGAGAATGGCTTCTCAGAGCTGGTAGGCATGCTTGCATTTGGCAAACTTTGCCATCTGTCACCCAGAGTTCCTTGCATGAAACCTACATTTCCAGTGTTTTCAGAAAGGTGTGATGAGTGGGTTTCCATGGAATTTTGTGGAATTGATCTTTTCAGGCAGTCCTCATTGCCTTCTCAAAATTGTTGATCCTGGTGCAAGGGCTCTCTTGTCAGCCAACATTGTATTTTGGGCCTGACCTCGGCTCTGAATGTACTTGCTGTACTTCCCATCTTTCCTCTCTCTGGTCCACTCCTCAGATCCCATCCTTCTTTCAATAGGGCCTCATCCAGGAAGCCTGCCCATGTGCCTCCCACTTGATTTCAACTTCTCCAGTGCACTTATTGTCAAAGCAGAGACTCCCAGGAGAGAGGGCTCTCCATTCTGCACACTGAAATTTCTCAGCAGGGAGGACTCCTCCATGCTTGGATGGCGGGGCTGCAATCACCTGGAAGGTGGAAATAGGAGGCTGGTGGTGTTCCTAGCCAGGATGCTGGTGACTGCAGTGCATTTAATCTATGGCCCTCAAGGAGGTTTATGCTGCAGATTTGTGTACTTCTGCATCTGTATGCACACAGTTCTTCATGTGGGGAAAAAAGCAATGTTCTCAATGTTTGCTTTATATTATACTCAACTGGTAATTTACAAACCCCAGTGTCCCATCTTAGCCCAGAGCCATTCCATCAGCCCAGGGCCAGTGGGTGGTCCAGCGGTCAGTACTATGCACAGCTCCCAGGTGGCTCCAGTGTGTAGCTGAATTTGAGAGCCAGTGTACTGTAGGATTTGCCCTTGAGGTTAGAATTCATTGACTTCCTCTTATGTCATTTCACTGGTTCAGGATATTCCTTGTCTCATGGACTATTCTGTGAAATCTTCAAGTTAGCCATCTCTGGTCATTTCTTCCCTTTGATGGCACCTGGTTCAACAGCTTGTTTTTGGGTGGGGTCAGTTATGGGCAGTCCTGGGTCACAGAGAGGGACAGGAAGACCCTAATGTGGAATGGTGGTGTAGAGAGTAAGGGTGGGGCCAGAGCCCACACTGTGGTTAGGGTAGGGAAGGGATCTGAAGAGACTACCTTGAAAGCGAGCTCTGGCTGCAGTTAACCAGGAATCAGGGCCTGGAAATGGAAGCCATGACAGGGCTTCTGACTAGAAAGGACACATCTTTCTGGGCTCAGTTGGAGGTCCATCGAGGCAGAGGAAAAGAGAGAGGATGCAGGAGAGGGGGATGGTCTAGATCACAGAGCAGCTCCGTCATCGTATCTTAGAGAATGGATTTTTTTCTTCTAGTTGTTGGTAAATGCTAATTCCTTCACGTGTTACATTCACATCCACCTCGTCCATTGGAAAGGCTGCTCAACCACCACAGGCAGTGGTATCTTGGTGGATGTGTGCATTCTAAAAGGAGGTGAGGTTGGCGCCAATAGAGTGTGTGGGCGCTCAGGCATTGGCAAGCTTGCTTTGGAGAGTGAATCCTCTAAATGTTATTGGGCTGTTTTTGAAAGATCGTGTGGTTTGGCTAGACCTAGAATGCTTCCACACAATTTAGCATGGTGTATATTTTAGAGAGCATGATCACTGAGGGGCAGGTTGCTGGTGTGAAGCCGTGAGCATTAACATCTATCAAGTTTCTCACCTGGAGTTGGCTACCTACAACTGGTGACAGTTTTGCTCCTACGGAGCAATACTGAACAAGTCTCTGGGCCAGTAATCTATTGCTGAACTCCATCACCAACAAAAAGACCCTGAGTGAAGGTGAGGACCAGAAGAGCCCGGGAACCACCTGACAGCAGCCCTGAAGTCCTGAGCTCTGGCACATCATATGCCAACTCAACTGGGTATCAACCTCTTCCTGGGCTCATTAGAACTGTGTGCTTCAACTTTCAGAAACAAATGCAGAATGACAGAATCTTCTGTGAGGACACTTTTCTAAGTCTGGTTTGCAGCACGTGTTCTAAGTATTATTTGCAGCATGTCTTCACTGGAATGAGTAGTCATTTGGCATTCTGTTGTACTTAAAATTTCATGAGATTCTGTCGCTCCCACCTGACAGATCCCTTTCTAGAACAATCTTGGGGCCCTGCTGCAGGGACACCCAGTGAGGATGCTCGAGGAAACCTTTCTGTCCAGGAACGCGGTGGGGCTGGTGAGGGCTGGGGTCCTAGGGCGAGCTGGCTGCGGCTTTTTACCTGAAGTCCCCCTGTCCCGCCCCTTGATGATCCTCCTGGAGTCGGGCCCCAAGTGACTTCTCCCTTGGCAGCCTTTGGGAGGCACCGAGGAACTGTCTGGGGCCCTGTCCCTGAGGGCAACAGGGCTTTCAGTGTTTGCTGACTTGAGTTGTAAGGATTTTGTAAGGAGGACTCCAGCCCTCCACCTCTACCCGCAGACATCCAATGGATGGCTAAAGGCAGAATTAGAAGGGCAGCATCTCTGCCTCAATATATGGCCCATCCATCCCCTTTGCCTGAGTCACCTTGGATTTGTTACTGGACCCTGCTGGCTGCATCAGTGCCCACCAGCACAAGGAACAGGCAAAAAAAAAGAAAGAAAAAAAAATAAAGAACTTTGATCAAACTGGGGAGAAGCAGCCAGAAGGCTTGGAAGAAGCCCCTGACCCACAGAAGTGGTTACAGTTTATAGAAACAAAACCCAAGTGATCTACATCCGTGAATTTCCTTGGCCTGAAGAAAAGCAAAAATGGGAAAAACACAGAAAATGCCTAGGCAGATGGCCTGTGCCCAGGCTTGAGGAAGGGCGGGACCCATCTTAGCTTTCCTGGCTCCTGAGGTGGGCGTGGGGTTGCAGCCCGTCTCTATTTTCAGCAGAAGAAAGTTGCTCTTAATTCAGAATCCAGACCCCCACCCCCATGCAGTCTGTTTCATGTCCCAGGAACAAGGTCTGATTGATGTGCATCTGAGAGCCAAAGCAGGTGACACAGCTCTCCTGACAAGGCACCACCTGGCCAATCCAGGGAAGATGGACAGACCTCAACTGGTCAGGACCACCTGCTTTGGCAGCTGTGCAAAGCCCAAGCCCTTGCCCTCATTCCCCTCTCTATAAAAGCTCCAAGTCATTGTCACCCCCTGAAGACAGGCTAAGATGTGGGTCCCCTGCCTTCCCCGTGTGGCTGCACTGATAAAAGTTCCTTTCTTGCTGGGCATGGTGGTGCATGCCTGTAATCCCAGAGATTCTCGGGAGGCTGAGGCAGGAGGATCACTTGAGGTCAACCTTGGTGATTTTGTGAGACCCTCAGCAACGTAGCAAGACCCCTTCTCAAAACAAGAATAAAAAGGATTGGGGTGTACTCAGTGGTAAGGCACCCGGGTTCAATTCCTAGTCCTTTACCTGGAGCTGAAGCTCCCTGCCTCCTTTTCTTTTGCGGGTTAAAGCTTCCCCTGTGCATTCAGTCTCATTGGGCTTGGAGTTACCATTGACCCAACTCATAAGTTCCCATCTCTGGTATCTCCACCTCCTCTTGGTACTGGGGATTGGACCAGGGGCTCTGCCACTGAGCTACATCCTCAGCCCTTTTAATTCTTTATCTTAAGACAGTGCCTCAATAAGTTGCTAAACCTGGCCTCAAACCCACAATCCTCCTGCCTCAGCCTCCTGAGTCACTCTATCACAGGTGGGTGGCACTGTGCTCGGCCTGTGGTTGCATTTGGATGCAGTCCAAGCTGCTGCAGGTTTGAGGAATGTTCTGTGGGCATCTATATAACAGTACCTGAAGGGGGCGCCAGACCCTCTCGCTGTTTTTTTCTGTGGATGTCTGCCTGGCCTGCAGTGGGTTGGTCACAGGACATTCAGGAGAGATCTAGGGCACTGGGCAGTGCCCTCCATCCAGCAGGTGACCTGGCAGGAAGAGCCCTTGCAGCAGGGAAGTGGGGTGGCACTCTGTAGGTGAAAGCACAGAGCTCTCTGATGACTAGTGACTAACACAATGTGAAGCAGAAACATCCCATGAATTTCATGTTCAAGTACAAATCTGGCTAGGATGACTGGATGGCATTGCAATCTCCTGAAGGTCCTTCTTGGATTCATACAAAAAGAGAGAGCGAGGGACTAAGGGGCAGGAAGGAAACACAACTTTTTCAAACACTGAGATCTGGAGTCCAGCTCCTGCCATGTAGTCAGTGAATGAATAGATAATAATTGTTTTTATGGGACCATGTGACCTGGGGCTGCTCGGCTTCCTGTGGGCCCTCAGCATCCCTATGTATAAAGCAGGGGCACAGACCAAGGGTGCTGTCAGCTTTCTGTTGCTGTGACAAAGCATCTGAGAGAATCCCCTTAAAAGGAAACAGGGTTTCTTTTGGCTCATGGCTGCATAGGTCTCAGTCCATGGCACCTTAGCCCTGTTGCTTTGGGCCTGTGACAGCACAGTAGGACATCCTGGCAGCTGGAGCACATGACAGAGGAGGCTGCTCATCTCTGGGTAACTGGGAAGAGGGTGGGTAGGACTGGGCTGGGTCCCAATATCCCCCTCAAGGTCACACCCCTAATGATCTCATTCCTTCCAGGAGGCCCCACCTACTAAAGTTTCCATTATGTCCCAAGGGCCACAGGCTGGTGACCAAGCCTTTAGCACATGGGCAATGGGGACATTTGACATCCAAACCACAATACCAAGTGATCATTAGCTGGGGGCTAACCCCCGGTCTCCGGGCCAACCCCTCCCCACAGGCCAGGCCTGGGGAGATTGACTGCATTCTGCAGGACACCCACTGTAGGCAGCTGCCTCAGCCAACATGGAAGTCCTTAGCAGAGGCTCTTTTATTTCACAGGGGGTGGTACCAGTGATTGATCTCAGGGATTCTTGACCACTGAACCCCATCCCCAGCCCAATTTTGAATTTGATTTAGGCTCAGGGTCTCACTGATTTGCTTAGTGCCTTGCCATTGCTAAGGCTGATTTTGAAATTTTTGATCCTCCTGCCTCAGCCTCCCGAGGTGCAGGGATTCCAGGAGTGCACTACTGCGTTGGCCAAGGGGCTCCTTTTGGGCAGTGGGGTTTCCTTGGAGAGAAAGCTGACCCTGTCCTGGGGTCATCCCTGATTTGCCCACACAGCAGTGCTTTGTTACTTTTTCTTTTCTCTGGAGGGCAACTCAATTCATACCTAGTAAACATAGCCCCACAGGTTCTCTGATTAAGAATAGTGCAGAGCTGGGGGGCAGTGGTACATGCCTGTAATCCCAGACACTCTGGAGGCTGAGGCTGGAGGATGGCATGTTTGAAGCCAACCTTAGCCATTTAGTGAGGCTCTGAGCAACTCAGTGAGACTCTGTCTGTAATGAAGTATTTTAAAAAGGGCTGGGGATGTGGCTCAGTGGTAAAGCACCCCTTGGTTCAACCCCTGGTACCAAAAGAGAGAGAGAGAGAGAAGTGAAGAAATAAGGGAAAACAAAACTCAAGCTAAGATCTTAACCCTGCAAACGCAGCTGGTAGAGAAACGTGCTGACTTCAGGGCTATGAGGATTCACCTCACCAAGACTCAGGTAGCAAATGCTCTCCAAACCTGTCACCCTCAGGGCTGGGTGAGCTCCGCGGTAGAGCACTTGCCTAGCATGTGCAAGGCCCTGGGTTCAATGCCCAGTGCGGCAACAAAAAGAATTTCAAAACCCCATGTGATCCTCAGGTCCAGGGAGAGCAGTCAGAGCAGCTGTCTGCCCCTGAGACTGGGCCTGGGAGGACTCACTGGGAGGATGCCAGGGGGCTCATCAAAGGTCCGGGGAATTGCCACCAGTGCGGCCAAGGTCACTCCTAGATGGCAAAATGAAACCTGTGAGCCACGTTTTCTGTGACTCTCAGGAATCCCTTCCACACCTCTGTCCTTAAAACAGGGAAGAGTAATAATGTCACTCAGTCCCTTTGTAGTGCTGGGACCACAGTGGTCTTTAGAGGAGATCTCATGGCTGCCCTGGGTCACCCCCTGCTTCACATCCCCTTGGTGACCAGTGGTCTCTTCCCACCTGAATGCTGTCCAGACCCGACTCCTGGGGTGCAAGCCTTCCCCTCCACCCTTTACCAGTGCTCACCAGCTGCCCTGGGGCATGGGAGGCTGTGACCCAGGCTTGGGTAGGGCTTCCCCCTTAGCCAGAGCCGTCCTGAGAGCCCCAGGCTGCAGCCCCAGCCTGGAAGTGGCTGCCTGGAACAGAGCAGGAGGTTGCTCCCTGTGGCCCCTCTGGCCCCTCTCTTCCTCCTGTGGAAGGAGCATGTGAGGAATGGCTTGTCCTTAACCCTGTGCAGAAGCTTCCAAAGAAACCGCTTCAAAGCCCTGGAGCAGGGGAGGGTTTTGAAAGGTTTGTGGAGCCATCTGAGAAGAAATGGCAGAACTTCAGAGATGAACAAGAGAGCAGGAGTTCCAAGCCTCTTTCGATGGAGTTTCTAGCAAAACAGGATGTTGGTTGCAGGAGCCAGATGCAAGCCAGGCTCAGATGACCCCATGGAGTACCATCAGGCGACCAATGGCCACTTGAAAACTGTATCGTAAAAGAGCTTCCAGTCCTGAAGCGCAAACTATGCCAGGGGCCTCCAGGCTAAATGACAGAAGCAGGCCCACAATGACACATGGCCTGTGACCTCACTCATGGAGAGTATAATACAGATGTACCATAGAAGTAGAAAACATTATTGTGACCAATATTTTCATAATGATGATTGTTAGGATGGCCTTTCATGTTGGTTGTGATAATTGACAGCTGTCATTTTACAAATAATGTTGATCAAACGCTCCCTCTGGGCCATGCTCTAGGCCAGCCACTCTACCTGCCTTGCCTACCTGATCCTCACAGTGTCCCCAAGAAGCCAACACAACAAACCAGAAAGCACAATGTCCCTGCTAGCAAGTGCAGGACCTAAGTCTTGAACCCAGACACAGAGACCAACCAAATTCAATGAAATATTTACTGGAATACTGGTAGAAATCTAGGAGAAGAGGCTGTGGCCTAGAAATGGGGAGGGTTGGCTTCAATCCTCAAAACCCAAAGCTGTCAAGATGGTTCAATTGACCATCCACGTTAGAAACTACTCTCCAACGAAATATGCCCCAAACATTGTCAAAACAGAGGGACCGATTGGGAGGAAATGGCAACCCAGTAGAACAGGAGGCACGAGGAGAAACACAGATGAGCACTATGCACGGGAGGAGGTCACTGGAACACAGCTGGCAAGAAGATGAACACAGGCTCAAATGATGTGTTTTATTTATTTATTTTTTACCCAAATTAAGGATGTTGATAATATGTGCTGGGAGGGGATAGGAAGATAAGCTTTTTTCATACACTTTGGAGGCACATTTAACATTATCCATGAAACTTAAAAAATGCACGAACGCTATGCTCCCTACAACACAGAAATTCAGGTCTTGGGACGTGCCCTGGGAAGCTCCCAGAAGGAAGTTCATTTCAATGCCGTGTTAAATTATAAGACGTGTACAATGCAATGGCCATTGGCAGGAAGTCTGTGGCCACAGTGAATAAGGAGGCACGTGCTGACTGCAAGTTCTTAGGACCTGTGGGTGGAAAGAAGACCCTGGACCACATGTTTCAGCTGTGGGACACAGACACAGCCCTGAACATAGGCTGGTCCAGCGGCACTGTGCATCTCTCCAGATCCACACGGTGTGGAAACCGCAGCCATCACTTGGCTTTAGGGACAGTAGCTGAGGTGATTTTCTTTTCTGAGAGATAGGGGACCACGGGTGACTCCCTAATAGACAGATGACCAGAGCCACCTCTGGGGAGAGTCTGGGCCAGGAGGTGATGGGAGAAGAGGAATTCGATCATCTGTTTCCATTTTTCTGTGATTTGGTTCAAGTGGTAAAGCCCTGCTATTTATTAATTAATGGATCAAATAGGTTCATCATTGTTTTAGAGTACAATTAGGTGCCTTCAAACTTTAGGCTACATGGGCACATTTGAGAACGGTTCCAGCCATTCTCTCATCCTTTGGGTCATTCCCCTCCTATGTCCTGTGAGACATTTTCTATGTGAGGCTTGAAGAAGAAGAAGAAGAGAATATTCTGTAAAGAAAACCTTATGATCTGTGCATTATAAAATTGAATGGGTTCATTCAGAAATCAGAAGTTCTATTGAAAGCTCTTTGCATGAGGCAAATAAAACTTATTTTTAGGCATCCTGGTGAAGACAAGGTTTTATCTTTTTGTCTCATGTCTGTGTTTTTCTTTTTATTTGTTAGAATGAAATCCATAGGTTGGCAGACCATTCTATCAGATGTGTACCTAGATGACATTTCAATTACCCACTTTTACATGGTAGACATTTTGTACATGAACACTGCCTGTCTGCAACTTTTTTTAAAACAGGACTGGGCTCAGGAGCCCAAATACCAATGTTAGCTGGAACATGTTCTCCAGTTTGGCCTATCTGTCAGTATTCCCTGAGGTCATCTGTTCCATGAGCTTCGTTACTCCTGCTCCCTCACCAGCTTTCATAGAAACCACATGCTGTCTATGAGTCAGAGACACCAATCTCACAACATAGCATTCTTTGAGTATCCAAAGTCCCACTTTTCACTTCGCCATGCCTGACATTGTCGGTAATATTTACCGGCAAATGTGAGATTTTCAAAGATCCAATTCTATGTGCTCCTTTCTCAAAGAGCCTTAGGCAGGGCTATAGCATACATAAATATGAAGGAAAGGCCTAGTTTTTAAAATGTCATCCATCGAATAGTTGACACATATCTGAGATATTTTTTTATTTTGGAGGAGGTATTATTTAATAGGGAAATCCAACAGCTACATGATAGTGAAATGAGAAGTCTTGCATCCATTTTATTCTTTGTGATGATTTTGATGAGTAAGGATAAGATACTTCCTTGTTCCAATGAAGATGTTGCCCACTTCTGTGAATGGATGCACCGTGTCACCCACTACTTGCATATCTGCATGTTGTGCTTGACATTACCATCGTACTCGGCAGGTGGCAGAAAGTCAATACTGAAGTTCAGCTCTGGTGTTCTAGCAGCTGTGCTGCAGATCCTTGGTGTGCCACCTTGTGCAATCCATGCTGCTCTGTTCATGTTCCTATTGACTTCCTGGTGATGAGCATCATGGTCTCCTGGTCTTGAGAATGGCCAAGCATTTCTCTGTGAATGTGGAAGGTGGGCATGTGGAAGGCTTCAGGGAGGAGGGATCATTGATCATGTACTCTAATCCATGTGCCTGTTTAATGACCTGTTTTTCTTCTTGGGTTTTAAGGGAGACACTGCCCTCAAACACTTCTGTGCAGCTGGGAATGCAGGCTTCTGCTTCACCTTGAAGGAAGCATTCATGAATCCTTTCCAGAAGACATGAGAAGAGAGAGTGAGCCTCTGGTAACATGCAGGTTCCTTGCATTGCCCATGGGCTAGAGGAGAGAAGAGTTGCTTCATGAGATTTGATCCCCTTTTTCCTGAAAAGTTCCACACGGAGGTGAGTCCCCAGCATGTTTAGACATCATTTCAGACATCTTTGTTGATGGAAATGAATCACACCCCCTGATGATGTGGAAGAGCTGAAGATGGGTTTGCTATGAATTTTCTATTTCATTTCTCAGGGCCTGAGTCAAGCCAGCCATTGTGCTGTCAGCGCATGAGCTGCTGGTCAAATGTGAGGAAGTGGTCTTGCTTTATGAAAACACCATCCTGAGTCAGTGAGCCAGAGGCAGCCTGCAGTCCCTGTTTTCCTGTAAAGGCAGATTGCTGTGGATGGCCTCTGGCCTCATAATGCAGCCCTGCTCAGAGTAGGGGATTGAGGGTCCAGGCAGATCCCAGTTCCTTTTGACCTTTATTGCCATTGGGCCACCCCAGGGTCCTTGGACTCTACCTGGTCTTCTGGCCTGGGTCAGGGCATGTGAGGTTTGGAATCCCCCTCTGTGGCAGGATCCCAGGCCCCCCAGCCACTTGAGGGCAGCACATCCTTCCCTAATTGTGTTAGAGGGGGAGGATTCTCCCGCCCATCCTCATCCATGCTCATCCCTCATTTTGTAGCTTCGCACCTTAGGACCTTTATTCATTGACTTACGCTAAGATGAGTCAATCAGCAGTCTCCCAAGGGTTTACATTGTGGTAATTGACACCGAACATCTGTTTTGTAATTAAACCATTTTGGAGGACACAGTTGAGTGGCATTAAGCATGTTCATGTTGGTGTATAGGCGTCACCACCATGCATCTCCAGAAGTCACGTGGACATACTCTTGCCATCAATGCAGAATTCTAGTGCCCTTGAGGCCCAGGAAAAGAACATTGTACTTTATCTTTTTATGAACCTGATAATTGAGAATCTGAGATAAGTGAAATCCTACAAAATTTGCCTTTCTCTGGACACGATCATTTTCAAGGGATGCAGTTCACCCCCACTCGTGGGCATATCAGGTCCACTGCTAACTCGGCGGGTGTTTCAATTGCACTCTCGGTGACGGTGGTGACTGTGTGCACATGAGCTGTGTGTCCAGCTCAGATCCCAGGATCTAGGGTCTTTGGTTCCACGCAGCCTATAGGTTGCCTGTTCCTCCAGGTGTCTGCAGGCCAGTGGCACGAAGGCCCTGGGCCTGGTGGTTTCTTTAGGTGAGTGCAATACGTGTCCACAGTGTGGTGGGACATGATGGACTATAAATAGAAGCAATGCCTGGATACTCCTGGGATCTCAGTAGGCTCAGCCTGTGTGCTGAGAATTGTTGTGACCTCCTAATTAATGGAACCCCAGAATCCCAGAGAAAAGGGCAAGTCCAGAGCAGTGGAACCTCACTGTCTCTGAGAGAACTTTTGGGGTGGGGGGCCGGGATACATTGATGTGAGGACGCTGATGCAGAGTCACGTGCTCCGAATCCAGGTAGAGGTGCTCAGGAACAGCCTGGGCTGGCACGTGGGTTCCCCACCTGCACACCTGTGGAACATCTCGGGGCTCTGATTAGCACAGCAGCCTGACCACGTGAGGGCATCTGCTGTCTCTGCGTACAGTGAGCTGGGTTTTCTTCACGTCCCTCAACAATTCCACATAACACCAGCTCTGAACCCAGAGTCCTGGGCACTTAGTTGAGGCTCCATCAGCTCCCACCTCTCTCTACCTGACAGAGCCCTCCTGGCTCCCTCTGCACTCATTACATTGAAGATGAAACCCTGGAGGGTGGGACTTCCCGTCATCCAGAAGTTCCCAAACACATTCCACTGTTCCTGGAACTCAAATGGTTGGGGGGGCCACAAGCACCCTGGAATCCATGTGTGGGAACCATGGTAGTATAATCAAGAAACAGGAAGGAGAGGGGTTGGACTGATCAGTACAGATGGCAGGGCCTAGTACAGAGTGGAACGGAGAGTTCTCACCCGGGGTGATTGTTGTGATGTGCACAAATGCTCTGCTGGTGCTGGGGTGCCCGCATGGTTTCTGGGGTCTTGAAAGGCTACAGATGCCCACAGAGTGTTCTCAGATGCACAGTGGGAGGCCCGTTGCAATATGTACATGTGGAAGAAGTAGGAGACCCCCTTAGTGTGGAGGTGCCATCTAGAAGGCAGCCTCACTTCTCTGAAAAAGTTGATTGGAAAAAAAGGGTCCGTACCTGTGCCCAAAGGGCCATATATGCTCCTGGAAGTTGGTGGTGGAAATAGTTCTCCATCCATTAATCACTCCCTCACTCACTAATGTCCTTGTGTCCTTGAGAAAGGCTCTCCCTGTCCTGGTTTTCCTGAATAGAAATCCTCTTGCCTCTTGGGTGAATAGGGTTATGGGTTGTGCAGAGGGTGGTGGTTTACTGAGCATCTTAGAGACTGTCCTTTATGGAGCCTAATGATCCCAACTGGGGAATGAGGCCAGGGTCCTAACTGTGGTTAGTGTGAGGACACCATGGGTTCAGAGAGGGAAAGAAGGACAAGGGAATCTCAGATGTCCCTTCATGGCCCCTGGAGTTAGAGGACTTACCCCTTTGCACCTGGGATCAGGAGACCTCATTTCCTCGAGGACACGCACACTCAGACGTTAATCTTGAGTGTGGGTTCCTTTCTGGGGTCCAGGGCTGTTGTTAGCCACCAGGAATGACAGTGCTCTCCATGCTGAGTGGAGCCAGTTTTTGCCAGGAAAGAGCCCGTGGTCACGCCTTGTGCAAAGCACCCCACGCCAGGGGCTCCCATCCCTACATTCCTGTCCTGAAAGGAAACCACTCAGAGGCAAGGTGGGTCCAACCACCTCCCATGTGTTCACTCATCACTGTGTTCCAGCATCACCCCAGTTCACAGTCCTGATGGGATTGGATGTGGCTCAGAATGTCACCTTCATGAGCTCTACCCTGCCACAGCTGCAGTTCTGCAGTGGGAGAAACTCAAAACCTCAAAACACATGCACATGAAAGAAAAGAGCAAGAGCCAGAGCCCAAACAGGGCCACATGTGGCAAGGACAGCTGGAGTGCCTAGGTTGGGACTCAGAATTATGTCAGTGGGGTGGCATTGCTGCTGACACCAGCGTGATAACAGAGAGCCAGCCCTGCTCATTTTGCGGAGCAGTGTGTTGGGGAAGGCAGAAGAAATTGAGAGGCAGGATTGAGTTTGGCCCTAGGAGGAGGTTGGGTAAAAGGCCAGTGTGAGTTGGAGGGCCTGGGCAGATAGAGAGAGGCCAGGGCACACCCCAAAGCCTGGAGACTGCACTTGATGTCCAGGGTTGTGAAACACCACCTCCCCTCTTACTCACAACTGAGAGCAAGGGGCATTGATGAGTTCAGTTTGTGTGTGGCTGCATCCAAGGTGGCTCGGCTAGGCACCTCTGTTTCCTTGACTCAGGAGGCTGGGAGTCCAGGCTCCACTGAGGCTGGGCTGGGAGGATCGGACTCTGAGTTTATGCCTGTGTTCCTGGTAGGATCCATGTTGGCTGAGCCTCAGTGTTTTTGCAATGAGAGGATGGGTGACTGTCATGTCTTTATCACAGGACACACTTGCTAAATGGATTTGTTTGCTCTGGGGAGGAAAGAGAGAGAAGGGAGTGGTGCTGGAGACAGGGATGCAGACAGGGGTCATAGACTTGGCATAACTCAGTCTTGGAGGTGATATCCCATCACCTGTACCCACTTCAATTCCCATGAATGCAGAGGCTGAGCCCCCTTGAGGTGAGGGGTGAACCGGTTCTGGGCAGCAGGATGCTGTGGTACCTCGGAGTCTCTGTGAGACCCCAACACTAGACACACTTGGCCCTTTTGAAATCTTAGGAGAAGCCTTGGGAAGTTGTATGGCAGAGGGGAGCAGCCTCTGCATCTCAGTCCCCTCCAACTTGCCATGGTGTAGAGAGGGAACTGCAGCCACGATGGGACGGACATTGGCCACGTCCCTGTGTGGGACACAGGCCTGATTGAGTTGGGGTGCATTCTTTGTCTCTGCCCTTCTTGTGATTGTCCCATCTCTACATTTGTGCTTTAGCCACCTGTGAGTCCCATCTCTGGTTTCAGAGAGAATAGAGGGTGTTATGGGCCAATAGACACAATAAACCCTAGAGATTAGATGCTACCCTACTTTCCAGAAAAGACTGGGCACACCATGAGTTGCACAATGATGGGACCAGGGTCCAAAAGCTGCTGAGAGGGAAGGACTGGTTGTGAATGCATTTTTGAAGGCTCCAAGCTGGAACTCTAGTGGCACCAAGCAGGGCAGATGCTGGTGGGGATGTTTGGGTAGTTGTTGGTGAACACCTGCACACCTGAGATGTTTAGGCATGGAGGAGAAATCAGCAGCTCATAGGGCTTTTGAAAGTGGTCTTATGTGAAAAGAGGCTCAGGTATGGGCACAGGAAATGACATCATTGCCTTGACAATGGATCAAACAGAACATGGAACCCTGGTATCCAGGCACCCACTTAACTGACCAAGCCATCCGAGCTCATTTGGTTGGAGAAACTGGAGGGAGAAGGATGTTCTCCTGTGGTTGCAAACAATGCCGAGCCTCAGGCTCCCAGGAACCTCAGGGGGGCCAACTAGCCCTTTTGTGGATGCACTGGGTGAGGCTTCATCTTAGACGCCAGAGCCTCTGGCGATTGTCGCAGAGGAGCTCAAGAGTAACAGTGAGTAGCACAGGGCAGGTGAACCCAGCAGGCCCTCTAGTCTGATCCCTGATGAATGGCCCAGGACTCCTATTCTGACTGTGTGTGTGTGTGTGTGTGTGTGTGTGTGTGTGTGGGTGTGTGTTTGTACTGATGGGAACTGTCCCATTGTGCTTTGACTCTAGTGTATTGGCACAAGTCATTTTTCTGTTTGTCACCATTTCCATTTTAAACCAACATTCTTGGTCCCAACACAGGGTGAAAATGATGAGAACACGGAGGAGCCCTTCAGGGTACAGAGCCTTGAACCTTACAGGCAGGACCAGCTTAGGAATGAGCTCCTGCCTGTCATTTGTGGGAGGAACCTACATTGCAGCGGCAACATGGGGTTAATCTCCTGGGATTCCATCCCCACCCATCAGGTGCTGGATCTCTTGTTCCCAAGGTAAGCACCAGACCACCAAGCCCAAGTGTGTAGCCCCCTCATGCCTGGGTCTTGGGGCTGCCATGTACCTCTCAGGGACCCAAAGGTTTGTGATACCTAATGAGATAGAGGACCACACTCATAGTGGAATGTCAGTCCCGAATGGGACGAGTCCTGGAGGTGCCTGCCACAGCCTTGCAAGGGGAGTGAACTCCGCTCTCAGGCAGAGAAACCATCCTGACTCCAGCTGATCCACAGAGGTCCGTGGAGCAGTCCCCACACACTGGGCACCACAGCTCAATGGTGTGCACTGAGCTCATTCCCAGGTGGACTCAGCGAGGCCAGGTGGTCTTTCTGGTGTGATATTGGCTTTGTGAAGAACGTAGATCTGTGCCAGAGGCGTCTCAAAACTCAGGCCTTGGGAAAAGCACTTTTGGGTTAATAAAGACATGTTAATTTCCATAGTGGGACAGAGCATCCTAGCTGGGACATAGCTGGACAGGGGCTTTGGACATGGCGGCTCCCACACCCAGAGATATGTGGGAATCAGCAGTTTGGGCTCATTCACTGATGAACATGGAGAAAGCACCCACTGTGTGAAGACACGTTTCCAGTCACATTTCATAATTCATTGAAAAATAGGGTGCAAATGACTGCCATTGTGTCCCTTTTCATGGGGGTCAGCCTCAAACCGCAGGTGCCATGAGTACATATCCTACATGTGACTGCATCCCTGACTCCATGGGGCATAAGTGCACGTTGTCCTCTTCAGTGACTATGGTGGACCCCTGGACCAACTTCAACATGGAATGGGCTTGGGGTCAAGAGGGTGGGCTCCTGTTTCCAGAATAGGGACCTGCAAGGTGATTTGACTTGGGAAGGCTGAGGAAAGACTGCTCTCCCCAGTGTAGGGTCAGAGGTTTTCTCTGGAGGCCGTGGTGAAGGCAAGGCCAGGGTTTTGCTGACTCCACACCTTCCTCCCCACAGTGCCTCACCTTCCTTCCTGGGGACCTGGGTGAACCTCTACTCCGAGGCTTCCCATCAGCCTCCAGGCTTTCTGAGTCTGCAGCAGCTGCTATCCATGTGGCTCCTGCTGGGAGGCTTGAACCTGGAACACCAAGCACACCACCTCCTGGCCACAATTGAAGATGGCAAATCAAGCCAGGCAAAGCCTGAGAGCCAGGCGGACTGTGGTGAGTACCTAAGGGTATATGAGGAAAGGTCCGACTGTTGTCCCACTGCAGGGAGTCTGTATGCCTGGTGTTGGGCTGGAAATTAGGACAAGCCTTTGTCCATTCAGGAAGTGACCCCAGTCTGCAAAGAGGTCCTGTGTGGGCCAAGGGCCTGAGTTCTTCCTGGCAGCAGAGGTATTGTCTGTCTGTGGGAAGGTCAGGGCAAGGCAGTCATGTTGGCATCTTTTCTCCTCTAGCTACAAGCTCAGTTCCTGTCACGGCTCCTCAGCCAACCCCAGAGCCAGAGCCTTCTCCCAGGGAAGGGGCAGAGCCGGAGTCCAGGACATCAGGGGTCTCTACTCGGTCCTCCCCAAGGCCCCAATATAACAAGCGGATGAGAGGCAGGTGCCTCATTCACGTCTACCTGGAAAAGGAAAGGACAACACAGTATAGGAGCATCCTGGTGAGTCTTCGAGCAGGGGAGTCTCCTGGGAGCCCACAGTGGGGAAGACCGAGTCCACAGCAAACACTTTGGACTAGGCCTGTCTTCTTGAACTGGAGCTTCTGGAAGGTCAGGAAGGAGAGCAGAAAGTGAGCAAGAGAGAGGCGGGAGAGCAGCAGCATGCCAGGTCTGGGTGCGAGTGGGCCTGCGTGTTTTGGGATGTGCAGGTCAGAAGTGCAGGAGTGAGTGCTGGGTTCAGAGGAGGTCAGAGAAATATCGAGGGTACAGGCCATCCTCTACTGACCTTGGTATTGAGGAGGAGTATATTGAACCGTGGAGGTTGAAGCACAGGAGTTGGCAGTCATTTTCTTGTGTGTGGGAGGGGATATGTTGCTGGTTGAAGGGAAGGGAGCCATTGTAGAATGATTAGGGTGGGTAGGTGTGGGTCACAGAGAACTGGGGGCCTTGGAGGGGCCCATTAGTGTCCTAGTTTGCATGTATGTGAATAGAGATTTAGCGGCTCTCTCTGCAGAATTTTCCTGGGTGTGGAGTATCCATCATGAGACTCTGGTGTCCACCTCCAGGGGAGCTATGTTGAACCACTGTACCTGCTGGGTCCGAACCTCCTGACACCCTAGCAAGCACTGACACTCTCGAGCCCAGCAGCTTCCATGCCTATCATTAAAGAGTCCTAGTGTGTGTTGTGCCCTGGCTGTCAGGACCAAAGCACCTAGGGTTTGTGCCTGGTCCATACAAAAATGCAGCTGCATCCCAGACCAGAGCAGGGATATGGAAGTGCACTGGACCATTCCTCCCATCTTGATGGGACTAGAGTGTGTCTGTACAAAGTCTTTTGGTCCTTATTCCCTTGTCCCTGTAGGGCATAGCAGGTTGAAGCAAACTCTTGTACTAAGATTGGACTAGAGGCTCATAGGAAGACCCCCACATGATCACATGAAGGCCTCAGGTAGCAGGGTATCAAGATGGTGCCCTTGTGTTGAGAGCTCACTTGTCTCTGATTGTCCTTGAGCACTGTCCTCTGGGTAGCTACTCCCAAATTCCCTCTCTGATGAGCTTTCTCCAACCCTGCTCAGGTGACCTGCCAGGACAGGGCTCCAGTCATCATCCGCAGGGCCTTAGATGCACACTTGCTCCAGCAGGAGGACCCAGAAAACTACGAGCTTCTGCAAATTCTCTCGAACCATCAGAGTAAGTGGAACCATCAGAGGGTAGGGAGCAGTGAGTCACAGTGGGCTCACGATAACTGGGAGCCAGAACACAGTGTGCATTGACCCAGTGCCCAGGATGAGTATGGTGGGACTTGTGCATAAAACAAAGTGTAATGATGGGGCATAAATCTGCAGGTTCTTCATGTTCCCCAGGGGCTGTGGACCTGCCTATCATGTGTTCTTTCCTTGGCCTGAGGAGGCATTGCAAAGCTATTATCCACAAGGGGCCAAGAAGAGAGGCTTCTTTGTCTTGTGTCAAAGAAGACAGACAACCACAGGGTGCCTACTTTGGTGGCCTTTCCTGACCTAGATGAGTACATGAGAAAAGCAGTTCAATGAAGAATCATTTCTGGCTTCCAATCTTTCTATTCATTGCAAACTGAGTTTACTTAGGACCAGAGGCCATTTCTAGAGAGAAGAGTGTGGTAGAATAGAACCCTTCACAGCTTGTAAACTCTTCTTGAGAGAGAGAGAGAGAGAGAGAGAGAGAGAGAGAGAGAGAGAGAGAGAGAGAGAGAGAGAGAAAGAGAGAGAGAGAGAAAGAAGAAGAAGAAAGAGGAGGAGGAGGACGAGGAGGAGGAGGACAAGGATGAGGAGGACGAGGAGAAGGAGGACATGGAGGAGGAGAAGGAGAAGTAGAAAAATGAAAATAAGTTGAAGGAGGAGACCATGAATAAGAAGGTCAAGATGACTTTAAGAAGAAGCATGAGGAGAAGATGAAGAAGAACAAGAACAAGAAGGAGAAACACAAGCCGAACAAGAAGTATAACAATAAATTGATTAAAAATGTGAATGAGAATTAGACTCATGAGGAGAAAATGCAGAAGTGGGGAACTCAAGAGAAATATATATCTCTGGATGGCACAGCCCTGCTGTGGACATCCTCCACCTACGCTCAACACACCTCCAAACCATACCCCTCCAATTAGTGTAGCCCTGTATGAGTGGATGAATCCACTGGCAAGGTGGAGGCACCCACCATCAAGTGCTTTTCCATAAACTGACCTGTGATCATTGCTGCAGTGGGGAGAAAAATTTGAACACATGAGTCTTTGGGGACCAATCCAGATACAAACTCTAGCTGTTTGTCTTTGGTGGGTCCAACGTGAACTAAGAAGGTCTGGGGTACAAGGGGCTATTTCCTTGAAAGGTGTTCCTGTAGGGGACCTCCTGTGCATAGAGGGTCCTCAGGGAGGAATCAGTGGGGAGTCTTTGGTGCAACAGTAGCTGGATTCGGGGGCTCTCAGGTCTGTGTGTGAGACCTGAGCTGGCAGAGGCTCTCAGATGTGGGGGATGTTGGGTAGTGTATTACTTGAGTGTCACCTACCACGCCTCTGCCCCTGCCTCTCCAGAGCTGAGGATCCCTGCTGATGGAAACGTATATTACGCCCTGGATGGCAGAGTGGATTATAACTTTCTTCTTCAGGAAACAGCTGCCAGCAAGTTGTTTAAAGTCAAGCCAAAGGAGGTAAACAGCCACCTTCTTCAGTCTTTACTCCTGGTGCCACTCCACATCCTCCAAGGGGACAAGAACCTCAGGTTCTGGATGGATGTTTTAGAATGCCCACAGAGCCAACTACCAGGCTGGGTGGGGTGCAGGTGCTGGGCTTTGCTGATGTTGTCATCCCCCACAGTTCTTGGAGCCTTCTGTGGCAGTGGCATCCAGGATCCCAGCAGCTGTGAGCAGCAGCTCTGCGGTGGCTGCAGGACCATTGCCCCAGGCCACCCAAACCAATGAGTGGTGCGTGAGAAAAGTCACCAGTAACAGCTCCTCACTGCTTCACTCCAGCGAGCAGGTGGAAGACAGCCGCTTTGTCCACGTCCTCCTAGAGGGACAGAGCCTGAGGGAGACAAAGCGCATCCTGGTAAGCCCGACAGCAGGGCTGCCTCCTGGGTGTCCCCACAGTGGAAGGCAGGAGACACAGCTAACCCTGGGGCTGTGGTGGGAAATTAAGAAGAGAGAGGTCAGTCTTAAGGGCTTGACCTGAGTGGGGAGAGCCTCAGCATGCCCAGCTGCAGCGGTGAGTGGGCCTGTGTATTGTGGGTTTGGCAGGCCAGAAGTGCAGACGGAAGTGCTGTGGACAGATGAAGGCAGAGATATGTCCAGGGTGCAGGCTGCAGTGCCTAGAACTTGGTATTCTCAATGAGTGAGGTTGGAGCAGCGGAGCTGGCAGTGACTTGTCACATGTGTAGGAGGGGGTGTGTTCCTGGTGGCAGGGAAGAGAACCTCCTTAGCATGACTAGGTGTGAAAATTTGGGGTCGGGATCACCTGGGGGGTCATGCCAAACTTCGGAATGTCAGTCTTTGCATGTATGTAAATACGGAGCTAAAGGGGTTCTTGGCAGAATTTCTATGGATGTGCAGTAGACACGCTAATGCTGCAGGTGTCCAGCTGCAGAGGAGACATGTTCAGTGACTGCCAGTGCTGAGTCAAGTACATCATTAGAACCAGACCCACACCGAGCTTCCAGAGCCCAGGGCCTCTCCAGGCTATCATGAAGCACTCAAGTGCACACTCTTGCATCTGAGTCTGTTTTGTGTAGTGGCAGTCAGGACCAAAATTTTCAGTGCATCTGCCTCTTCCACCCACAAAGGCAGCCTGCATCCCAGAGCACACTTGGTGCGCAGATCCCTGGCCCATTGCTGTCATCTCAGTGAGATGAGAGTGTGTCTGTGCATAGGCAGTTTGGTCCTTTGACCTGAGTGGAATGTGGCTCCCCAGGGGGAGGGGAGATGGCAGGTACAGGCAGATATTTGTACCAGGATTGTTCTAGTAGCACGTTGCAAGAACCCAGGGGGTATATGGAGGCCACACTCAGGTAGCAGGATAACAAGATTGTGCCCTTGTATATGTAGCTAACATTTCTCCTGAATGTTTGACCACAGTCTTTTGGGTAGCTCCTCTAAAAGCCATTCTCTGATGACATTTGTCCCACCCTGATCTAGGTGACGTGTCAGGAGAGGGTGACAAGCCTCATCCGCAGGGCCTTGGACCAAAATTTGTTGCAGCATGAGGATGTGGACAACTTTGAGCTGCTGAGAATGATGTCTCTGCATGACAGTAAGTAGGACAATCAGACAGTGGGGAGACATGATCCACAGTGGGCTCAGGATAACTCACAGCCAAGAGAAAGTGGGCCTTGGCCCTAAAATAGCCAGAGTGTGGTGGGCCTGGTGCAGGAAACCAAGTGCAGTGATGGGCGTGTCCAGTGTGGACGAGTTCAATGAGGCCCCAGGCGGCTGCTGGACCTCTCTAAATGTGTTCTCCCCTGGACCTGGTCTGGCAATGCAAAGCTAATATCGATGAGGGCAAGGCAGAGAGAGGCTCAATCTATCATCAGTTTGGTTTATGGCTCACTGATAAGGATGCCTTCAAATGAAGAGGAGCAGAGCATGGGTCCTGATTGGATCAGCATTGCTATGGACGGAAGCCGCACAGGTCCCAATCCATGGCCAGGATATGAGAAGTCCTGCCTACTCAAGAATGTCAGGATTGCAGCAACTGGGAACAGGACTCAGTGAAGAGGAAGTCAAGGCCAGGGGACAGCCTGTTTGGGTTCTTTTTGGAACAATTCCAAGTCCTCTGTGCCTGGGTGCCCATCTCCTGAAGATATCAGAATGGCCAGGTTATTATTCCTTCCAGCAACAAAGAAGGGCATCTGAAGAACAGAGGCCACAATGCTGAGCTGTCCACAATGCCAGTGCTCTTTCCTTTCTTGTGAGCCCGACACTCCTAGCCTCCACCATCCCAGCCTGTCCACAGTAGAACACACCATCTGTCGAGCACGTAAGTGAGTTTTCCCATTTTCACACACTGCCTCATTTGAGTTGGCTCTGTCTCACACATGAGGAAGACTGAGGTGCAAGGAGCTGGGCAAGGGGCAGTGTCTGCGAATCTCAGGGACTTGGGAGGCAGTGCAGGGGGAAGGGGATTTCCAAACAGCCTCAGAAACTTAGGGAGACCCTGTACCCAAGTCAAAAGGCCTGGGAATGGTCTCAGTGCTTAAGTGCCTCTGGCTTTATCCCTAGTAAAAAAATAAGCCAGTCAAAAGGAATTACCAAACCGAGAATCTACAAAGGTGATTTCAGAAACAGACTTTCAACCCAAGCATCAGTTGAGAGCAGGCTCCAGACCAGGGGAGGTTTGTGTGTAAAAGACGTCAAAAGGGAGGACTACGGGGGGCCTGGAACCCACTAGGTGTGATGGCATCTATGCCTTATGGCAGGAGGGTGGCAGTGATGCTGGCCCTCTCCTAGATTTTGGAGACCTTGTTTTCATTGGGGAAGCTTTATGGAGGTGGAATCTATTTTAGCAATCCTGGTCCAGATGAGGTGCTGACTACCACAGGTAGAAGCCTATCCAGAATGCGGTGTCTGTTATTCAGTCTTTCCTGACTGTGACAATGACAAAGAAAGGAAGTCACTTGTCTTTGGTCTTGGTTTCACTCCTGGCCATTGATTGAGAACTGATTTCATCTTGGACTACTGAACAGAGGCTGCATCTGGGCAGAAGAGTGTGATAGATTTGAACTCCTCAGGACGCCCCACCATTGCCAGAGAAAGAAGGAGAAGGAGGAGGAGGAGAAAGAGACACTCCTGAGTGGGGAGAGGATCACACGATAAAGAGCAGGAGGCAGAAGAAGAAAAAGAAGGAGGTGAACAGAAGGAAGGGTGGAGGGAGATACACAAGAAGAAGAACAAGAAGGAATCATGTAAGAACAGGAAAAAGACCCAGAAAGAACTACAAGAAGATGCAGGACAGAAAGAAGAGCCAGAAGTAGAACAAGAACCAGAATAAAAGTACCAAGCAGACAGCTCCTGATGAGAAACAAGGGGAAGGAGAGCGATCCTAGAAAACAATAGAGTTCTCCAGGGCACCACCCTGCTCAAGTCCTCCCATGTCCATGCCCAACACACCTCTGATGGATACCACCTCCCCTCCGTGTATTCATCCATGAGTGGATTCATCCAGGGCAAGGGGATGAATTCCCCCACCATCCAACGCTTCCCTGAATGCCCATGTGTGAGCATGGCTGCCCTGGGGAGAAAGGCCTAAGCACAGGAGCCTTTGCCAATCCTGATGCAGATCCTGGCAGTGTCCCTTTGGCAGATCCAACCTGCACTGAGAAGTTCTGGGCCCAAGGTGCTGTTTCCATTGCCAGGTGCTCTTTTGGTTTAGAATCCTGTACATCATCTTCTCCAGGGAAGAATCACTGAGGGAGTCTTTGGTGGCACTGTAGCTGGATAGGAGGGCTCTCAATTCTGGTGCAGGCTCGCCCTGGCGGAGACTCTCAGGGGTTGTGGGTGTTTTGTGGTCTAATCCTTGAGTGCCACCTAACAATTCTCTCCACTTTGCTCTGCAGAAATCAAGGTCCCTGACCACTCACTGATGTATCTGTCCATGAATCCACAAATCAAATATTATTTCATCGTGAGGAAACGCCGCGAGGTCAAGGGAAAGGAGGTAAACACCTACCTTATTCAAGCTGTACTTGTGCTGCCATTCCACTCCCACCTGGGGAAATGAGAAGCCTGAGCACCTGGACATATGTGCTAGAAGCCCATAGAGCCAACTGACAGGCTGGGGTGGCTTTCTGTTTCTGGGTTTGCTGATGTTCCATCCCCCACAGTTCTCAGAATCAACCTGCAAGTCCTCCAGGCCGCTTTCCCACAAGCAGGTGGGAGACACCTGCTTAATTCGTGTCCACTTAGAAACACAAAGTCCAAAGATGGCCAAGACTGTTTTGGTAAGCCTGGGAGCAGGGGTGTCCCCTGGTGCTTACACCTGGGTGGGGAGCAGACACTGGTCCAATACCATGAACTACTCATGCCCTCTTGAATTTGGAGCTTCTGGATGATCAGGAGGATAGATGGGAATCAAGAAGGAAGAGGTCAGTGTGAAGGGCTGGAGCTGAGATGAGGGAGAGCAGCAGCTTGTCCACCGCCATGTCTGAGGGAGTCTGTGTGTCAGGTGGCAGCATGCAGTCCAGAAGGGCAGAGGCAGGTATGGGTGACAGATGAGAACAGGCCAGGACCTAGGTTGCAGGTTCCTCTGTATGGGATGCTGGCCTCTATGGAGCAGGACACCAGTATGAGGTTCTGCATGTTCCTTGAACAAGGAGCTGAGAGGGTCTCTCTGCAGAGTCAGTATGGATGTGGAGCAAGCACACTAAATGTCCAGGTAACCCAATGTTTACCCTTGGCGGAACAGGTGCCCTCGTACACCCCAGCCAGCACTGAGCCTCTGGAGGCCAGGAGCTCTCATGGCTCTCTTTCGTCACTCCTGTGTGTGGTCACGTTCCTGGGTCTGATTTGGGCCCTGGCAATCCAGACCAAAGCCTCTAGGTTTTGTGCCTAGGCCATTCCCAATGCCGCCTGCATCCTCGGGCAGACCTAGGATCTTGGAGGCTATTGTCCCATTCCTCCCAACTTGTGGGATGAGATTGCATCTGTATGCAGGTAGTGGGGTCCTTTCACTTGGAGAGGAGTGCAGCTCCACAAAGAGCAATGGCAGGTCCAGGAAGTCCTATGTACAAGGATTGGGCTAGTAGCCTATGGGAAGAGCCCACGCGATGAGCAGGAGGTCAGCCTCAGGTAGTAGGGTCATGGATGTTGCCCTTGTATTTAGAGTGGAGGTGCCTCCAGAATGCCCCTGCCCACTGTCCTTGAGTAGTCACTTCAAGGCCCATTTCCTGAAGGCCTGTCTTCCATGCTGCTCCAGGTGACCTGCCACGATCGGGCTCCTGTCGTCATCCGCAGGGCCCTCGAGCTACACTTGCTTACTCAGGAGAAGCCGGAGGAATATGAGCTGGGCCAAATCATCTCTCACCGTCAGAGTAAGTGGGACAATCAGATGACAGAGAGCAAGGGTCAGGATGTGGACTCAGGTCAACTCTTAGCACCAAAGAGCATTCTCTGACCCCCAAGAACACTCTAACAGGGTGTGTTGGGCTCGTGCACAAAGCCAACTGCACTTCTGCTGGTGTAAGCTCTCCAGGTGTTTTGGTATACCCCAGTGGCTAGTGCGGCTCCCCACCAGGTGCCCTGCCCAGGACATGAAGACGCATGCAAAGCTGACATCATTGAGGAGTGAGGAGGAAAGCCTCTTTCCAGGAGCAGTATGGTTCTGTGGTCTGAGATAGGAGTGGTTTCAGAGGAACATGGGAATGCATGGGCTAAAGATGGAACTGGCATTTTGTGGGCTGAAGCAGTAGGATTAAAAGCCTTCTGTGTGACCAGAAAACCACTGCCTGGGCAGAGCATTGCCAAGATTCTAGCAAGCAGTAACAGGATGAAATTGGGAAGAAAACACAGCCTGGGAGACAGCTTGAATCATCTGTTTTTGCATCAATTCCATGGTCTTCCGCACCTGAGTCCACTAGCCAAGGAGTGATCCCAATAGCCAGGTTATGATCCCTAACTAGAGTCAGATGAGGGCTTCCTGAGCACGTAGCCACAGAGCTCATCTGATAATAATGTCAGCGCTTTTTCATTGGTTGGTTGGTTGGCTTTTGTGAGCCAAACACCTCAGCAGCCATTATCCCAGCCTATGTACGCTGAAGACCACCATCCCAATGAGTTCTAGGATCACTTGTCTCCTATCTTAACCTTCTGTTAGGTTAGTAGAGTCTATGGAAGAGGAAGTCTGTCTGGGGCCTTGGTAGCCTAAGAAATTCATAGCAGAGATCCCCACATCCAACCCAGAAGGGATGGAGAACAGGCTCTAGGTTAGAGGAGGGCAACAGGAAAGAGGTGTTCAGAGGAAGGAGAAGCTGGCTGTTGTATTCCCCCACTCGGGGTCATGGCACCACTGGGCCATACACCATGTTGGAGGGAAGCAGGCCCTTTGCTGGTCTTTGGAATCATTGTTCTCAGGAGGGCAGCATTTGGAATGTGGCCTCCATTCTCAGAAGCCTGGTTCACATGGAAGCAGGCTCCACCAACGCAGAAGCGTGGCTCTAATGTGGTATCCGTGCAGGTCAGCCTGTCCTCACCGTGGCCATACTTGAGGAATCCTAGGCCTTTTCTCTGGGTTTCACAACTTTCTCTTTGGTTGTGCACTGAGGCTGTCCATAAAGCTCTAGTGTGTGGCAGTGGAGAGCTTCTCAGCCCTTGCCACAAAGGCATAGACTGGGAGAGAGAGAACAAGGCTGGGAGAGAGGGAGAGAGAGAAAGACGGAGAGGAGAAGGAGGACCTCTACTTGGAGAATGAGGATTCAGTGGAGCCAACAGGGACAAGGTACTGGTGCCCAGGGCGCACTCCTGTTTAGGTCTTCCTCCAAGCATGCTCAACCTTTCTTCCAGTTCCTCCCACCCCCCAGTAGTGTATTTATCTTGAATGAGAATTGCATGTTGACATCAGAGCACTCACCATCCAATGCTTCCTTCCAAACCCACCTGTGAAGATGGCTCATGTGGGGTCTGAATCTTCGGCACTTTTGTGGGAGATTTCAGATGCAAACCCTAGTGGTGTGCTTTGGCAGACGCAAGAGGACCTGGGATGTTTTGGAGTCCAAAGCCTTTGGTAGGAACAGACATTAGGTCTGTTGAAGTGCTCTGCCTAGTTCTTCCTCAGGGAGGACTGTGGAGGCTGTCTTGTTGGTATTGGTGCTGAATTGGAGAGCTCTCAGGTGTGTGGCTCAGTTCGTTTCTGGCACAGGCTCTCAGATGTTGGGGTGTCCCAGGGAGCACCTCCTGAGCCACCTTATTTTGTACACCCCTCTCTCCCCAGAGCTGAGGATTCCAGCGCAGGCCAACGTATTTTACGCAAAGAACCCTCACACGAAACCCAACTTCGTGCTGAGGAAAAGGAGCCTCTCCCAAAAGAATGATGAGTGGATCCAGCCTCAACCTCCCTCTCGTCCTGCAAAGAAGAAGGCTGCAGCCCTCCTGAGGATGCTTGCAAAACCATTCTGCTGCTGTGTGCCTGGGCGGGGCTGAGGCAGCCCAGGAATATTTACATTGATTACTATCTGCTTCAAAGTTTGAATCTATAGTTTGCCATTGTCTTTGACCTTGTTTAGTAACACAGTTGTTACTCTATCCTGTATTTGTTGTTCCCATTAATATATTATTATTTGAAAATATATATGTTTTTGTTACCTGATCTATTGTGATGATTTGTCACCTGATCTACTGTGATGGTTTTTGATCAAAATTGTGCATTTGATGATAATGAATGCCATGCATTTAGGAACCTGTAGACTCTAGACAATGAATGAATGTCTACTGTTGCATGGACTGGTCTGCAGAGTCCTGTAGCATTTAAGCTTGTGTGAGGGCTTCATAGGGCTTGCAAAAAGTCCGGGTCAGATGGTCCTGCATGAAGCTTAGCTCCTAGTGGTCTCCTCTACAGCATAAGGGCCAAGGAGAAACCCACTTCCACACAGAAGATGGGAAGCTACCTTATGAAGGTGATCGTAGGTGTGGGACCCTCTTGCTAGGACCCTTTTTCTATTGGGCCAAAACTGTGCTCTGAATGTGATTGCTGAGAAGAGCTTGGAATTTCCTGATTGAAACAGTTCATGCAAGCTGCTTCCACTTGCAGGAACAAAGTGTGTTCTCGTTGAGCACTTTGGGGTGTCCCAGGTTGCACTAGAGTGTGTCAGAAGCACTTGTAATGATTGGCATTCACGGTTTCACATTGAAGCCTCTGTGCCATCTGTCAACCACTGATGGCTGCAAGTGGGTACCCTGCCTTTCAATGAGTTTTCTGAAAAAGTAGGAGTTTTGAAGAACTGATCTTCTCAGCATTCCCCTTGCCTCCCCAAGTTGGGTGATGTCAATTATACAGGCTTCCTTGGGAGCACACATTTTATATTGAGCTGGAATTGGACTCTGGATGCGATTGCTGAAAATAGCTGGGGAATGGGAGAATGGAAGCTGTTTGCTGCAAGCAGTTTCAATTTGCTTTGTTGATTAACTTTGTTGTAAGTGAGCACATGCTATTTTTTTTTTCCTGTGGACCTAGAAGAATTCAAAACTGCTTCTTACAGGTGACAGGCATGCTTACACATTGAAGCCTCTGTGCCATTGATAAAAAAAAACAGTTCACTCATGTGGGCACCTGCACTTCAAGTGAATGTTGTAAATGAGTGTGACAAATGGATGTCAGTGAGACTTTGGAGAACTGATCTTCTCAGCTGGTCCTCTTTTTCACTGCACGTTGGTGATGCTAGATTCAAGAGATCTCTTTCTGGCACCCTTTGTGTTTCATGCCTGAACTGTGCTCTGAAAGTTCTTGAGGAGAACAGCTTAGAAGTGCAGAAGTGAAGCTGTTTGTTGAAGCAGCTTCAAGTGGCACAAGCTAACTTGTTCTCAGTGAGCACATGGGGATTTTCCCTGGTTGAAGCAGTGTGAATGAGAATGGCTTCTCAGAGCTGGTAGGCATGTTTGCATTTGGCAAACTTTGCCATCTGTCACCCAGAGTTCCTTGCATGAAACCTACATTTCCAGTGTTTTCAGAAAGGTGTGATGAGTGGGTTTCCATGGAATTTTGTGGAATTGATCTTTTCAGGCAGTCCTCATTGCCTTCTCAAAATTGTTGATCCTGGTGCAAGGGCTCTCTTGTCAGCCAACATTGTATTTTGGGCCTGACCTCGGCTCTGAATGTACTTGCTGTACTTCCCATCTTTCCTCTCTCTGGTCCACTCCTCAGATCCCATCCTCCTTTCAATAGGGCCTCATCCAAGAAGCCTCCCCATGTGCCTCCCACTTGATTTCAACTTCTCCAGTGCACTTATTGTCTAAGCAGGGATTCCCAGGAGAGAGGGCTCTCCATTCTGCACACTGAAATTTCTCAGCAGGGAGGACTCCTCCATGCTTGGATGGCGGGGCTGCAATCACCTGGAAGGTGGAAATAGGAGGCTGGTGGTGTTCCTAGCCAGGATGCTGGTGATTGCAGTGCATTTAATCTATGGCCCTCAAGGAGGTTTATGCTGCAGATTTGTGTACTTCTGCATCTGTATGCACACAGTTCTTCATGTGGGGAAAAAAGCAATGTTCTCAAAGTTTGCTTTATATTATACTCAACTGGTAATTTACAAACCCCAGTGTCCCATCTTAGCCCAGAGCCATTCCATCAGCCCAGGGCCAGTGGGTGGTCCAGCGGTCAGTACTATGCACAGCTCCCAGGTGGCTCCAGTGTGTAGCTGAATTTGAGAGCCAGTGTACTGTAGGATTTGCCCTTGAGGTTAGAATTCATTGACTTCCTCTTATGTCATTTCACTGGTTCACGATATTCCTTGTCTCATGGACTATTCTGTGAAATCTTCAAGTTAGCCATCTCTGGTCATTTCTTCCATTTGATGGCACCTGGTTCAACAGCTTGTTGTTGGGTGGGGTCGGTCATGGGCAGTCCTGGGTCACAGAGAGGGACAGGAAGACCCTAATGTGGAATGGTGGTGTAGAGAGTAAGGGTGGGGCCAGAGCCCACACTGTGGTTAGGGTAGGGAAGGGATCTGAAGAGAGTACCTTGAAAGCGAGCTCTGGCTGCAGTTAACCAGGAATCAGGGCCTGGAAATGGAAGCCATGACAGGGCTTCTGACTAGAAAGGACACATCTTTCTGGGCTCAGTTGGAGGTCCATCGAGGCAGAGGAAAAGAGAGAGGATGCAGGAGAGGGGGATGGTCTAGATCACAGAGCCGCTCCGTCATCATATCTTAGAGAATGGATTTTTTTCTTCCAGTTGTTGGTAAATGCTAATTCCTTCACGTGTTACATTCACATCCACCTCGTCCATTGGAAAGGCTGCTCAACCACCACAGGCAGTGGTATCTTGGTGGATGTGTGCATTCTAAAAGGAGGTGAGGTTGGCGCCAATAGAGTGTGTGGGCGCTCAGGCATTGGCAAGCTTGCTTTGGAGAGTGAATCCTCTAAATGTTATTGGGCTGTTTTTGAAAGATCGTGTGGTTTGGCTAGACCTAGAATGCTTCCACACAATTTAGCATGGTGTATATTTTAGAGAGCATGATCACTGAGGGGCAGGTTGCTGGTGTGAAGCCGTGAGCATTAACATCTATCAAGTTTCTCACCTGGAGTTGGCTACCTACAACTGGTGACAGTGTTTTGCTCCTACGGAGCAATACTGAACAAGTCTCTGGGCCAGTAATCCATTGCTGAACTCCATCACTAACAAAAAGTCCCTGAGTGAAGGTGAGGACCAGAAGAGCCCGGGAACCACCTGACAGCAGCCCTGAAGTCCTGACCTCTGGCACATCATATGCCAACTCAACTGGGTATCAACCTCTTCCTGGGCTCATTAGAACTGTGTGCTTCAACTTTCAGAAACAAATGCAGAATGACAGAATCTTCTCTGAGGACACTTTTCTAAGTCTTGTTTGCAGCACGTGTTCTAAGTCTTATTTGCAGCATGTCTTCACTGGAATGAGTAGTCATTTGGCATTCTGTTGTACTTAAAATTTCATGAGATTCTGTCGCTCCCACCTGACAGATCCCTTTCTAGAACAATCTTGGGGCCCTGCTGCAGGGACACCCAGTGAGGATGCTCGAGGAAACCTTTCTGTCCAGGAAAGCGGTGGGGCTGGTGAGGGCTGGGGTCCTAGGGCGAGCTGGCTGCGGCTTTTTACCTGAAGTCCCCCTGTCCCGCCCCTTGATGATCCTCCTGGAGTCGGGCCCCAAGTGACTTCTCCCTTGGCAGCCTTTGGGAGGCACCGAGGAACTGTCTGGTGCCCTGTCCCTGAGGGCGACAGGGCTTTCAGTGTTTGCTGACTTGAGTTGTAAGGATTTTGTAAGGAGGACTCCAGCCCTCCACCTCTACCCGCAGACATCCAATGGATGGCTAAAGGCAGAATTAGAAGGGCAGCATCTCTGCCTCAATATATGGCCCATCCATCCCCTTTGCCTGAGTCACCTTGGATTTGTTACTGGACCCTGCTGGCTGCATCAGTGCCCACCAGCACAAGGAACAGGCAAAAAAAAGAAATAAAAAGGAAAAAATGAAGAACTTTGATCAAACTGGGGAGAAGCAGCCAGAAGGCTTGGAAGAAGCCCCTGACCCACAGAAGTGGTTACAGTTTATAGAAACAAAACCCAAGTGATCTACATCCGTGAATTTCCTTGGCCTGAAGAAAAGCAAAAATGGGAAAAACACAGAAAATGCCTAGGCAGATGGCCTGTGCCCAGGCTTGAGGAAGGGCGGGACCCATCTTAGCTTTCCTGGCTCCTGAGGTGGGCGTGGGGTTGCAGCCCGTCTCTATTTTCAGCAGAAGAAAGTTGCTCTTAATTCAGAATCCAGACCCCCACCCCCATGCAGTCTGTTTCATGTCCCAGGAACAAGGTCTGATTGATGTGCATCTGAGAGCCAAAGCAGGTGACACAGCTCTCCTGACAAGGCACCACCTGGCCAATCCAGGGAAGATGGACAGACCTCAACTGGTCAGGACCACCTGCTTTGGCAGCTGTGCAAAGCCCAAGCCCTTGCCCTCATTCCCCTCTCTATAAAAGCTCCAAGTCATTGTCACCCCCTGAAGACAGGCTAAGATGTGGGTCCCCGGCCTTCCCCGTGTGGCTGCACTGATAAAAGTTCCTTTCTTGCTGGGCATGGTGGTGCATGCCTGTAATCCCAGAGATTCTCGGGAGGCTGAGGCAGGAGGATCACTTGAGGTCAACCTTGGTGATTTTGTGAGACCCTCAGCAACGTAGCAAGACCCCTTCTCAAAACAAGAATAAAAAGGATTGGGGTGTACTCAGTGGTAAGGCACCCGGGTTCAATTCCTAGTCCTTTACCTGGAGCTGAAGCTCCCTGCCTCCTTTTCTTTTGCGGGTTAAAGCTTCCCCTGTGCATTCAGTCTCATTGGGCTTGGAGTTACCATTGACCCAACTCATAAGTTCCCATCTCTGGTATCTCCACCTCCTCTTGGTACTGGGGATTGGACCAGGGGCTCTGCCACTGAGCTACATCCTCAGCCCTTTTAATTCTTTATCTTAAGACAGTGCCTCAATAAGTTGCTAAACCTGGCCTCAAACCCACAATCCTCCTGCCTCAGCCTCCTGAGTCACTCTATCACAGGTGGGTGGCACTGTGCTCGGCCTGTGGTTGCATTTGGATGCAGTCCAAGCTGCTGCAGGTTTGAGGAATGTTCTGTGGGCATCTATATAACAGTACCTGAAGGGGGCGCCAGACCCTCTCGCTGTTTTTTTCTGTGGATGTCTGCCTGGCCTGCAGTGGGTTGGTCACAGGACATTCAGGAGAGATCTAGGGCACTGGGCAGTGCCCTCCATCCAGCAGGTGACCTGGCAGGAAGAGCCCTTGCAGCAGGGAAGTGGGGTGGCACTCTGTAGGTGAAAGCACAGAGCTCTCTGATGACTAGTGACTAACACAATGTGAAGCAGAAACATCCCATGAATTTCATGTTCAAGTACAAATCTGGCTAGGATGACTGGATGGCATTGCAATCTCCTGAAGGTCCTTCTTGGATTCATACAAAAAGAGAGAGCGAGGGACTAAGGGGCAGGAAGGAAACACAACTTTTTCAAACACTGAGATCTGGAGTCCAGCTCCTGCCATGTAGTCAGTGAATGAATAGATAATAATTGTTTTTATGGGACCATGTGACCTGGGGCTGCTCGGCTTCCTGTGGGCCCTCAGCATCCCTATGTATAAAGCAGGGGCACAGACCAAGGGTGCTGTCAGCTTTCTGTTGCTGTGACAAAGCATCTGAGAGAATCCCCTTAAAAGGAAACAGGGTTTCTTTTGGCTCATGGCTGCATAGGTCTCAGTCCATGGCACCTTAGCCCTGTTGCTTTGGGCCTGTGACAGCACAGTAGGACATCCTGGCAGCTGGAGCACATGACAGAGGAGGCTGCTCATCTCTGGGTAACTGGGAAGAGGGTGGGTAGGACTGGGCTGGGTCCCAATATCCCCCTCAAGGTCACACCCCTAATGATCTCATTCCTTCCAGGAGGCCCCACCTACTAAAGTTTCCATTATGTCCCAAGGGCCACAGGCTGGTGACCAAGCCTTTAGCACATGGGCAATGGGGACATTTGACATCCAAACCACAATACCAAGTGATCATTAGCTGGGGGCTAACCCCCGGTCTCCGGGCCAACCCCTCCCCACAGGCCAGGCCTGGGGAGATTGACTGCATTCTGCAGGACACCCACTGTAGGCAGCTGCCTCAGCCAACATGGAAGTCCTTAGCAGAGGCTCTTTTATTTCACGGGGGGTGGTACCAGTGATTGATCTCAGGGATTCTTGACCACTGAACCCCATCCCCAGCCCAATTTTGAATTTGATTTAGGCTCAGGGTCTCACTGATTTGCTTAGTGCCTTGCCATTGCTAAGGCTGATTTTGAAATTTTTGATCCTCCTGCCTCAGCCTCCCGAGGTGCAGGGATTCCAGGAGTGCACCACTGCGTTGGCCAAGGGGCTCCTTTTGGGCAGTGGGGTTTCCTTGGAGAGAAAGCTGACCCTGTCCTGGGGTCATTTCTGATTTGCCCACACAGCAGTGCTTTGTTACTTTTTCTTTTCTCTGGAGGGCAACTCAATTCATACCTAGTAAACATAGCCCCACAGGTTCTCTGATTAAGAATAGTGCAGAGCTGGGGGGCAGTGGTACATGCCTGTAATCCCAGACACTCTGGAGGCTGAGGCTGGAGGATGGCATGTTTGAAGCCAACCTTAGCCATTTAGTGAGGCTCTGAGCAACTCAGTGAGACTCTGTCTGTAATGAAGTATTTTAAAAAGGGCTGGGGATGTGGCTCAGTGGTAAAGCACCCCTTGGTTCAACCCCTGGTACCAAAAGAGAGAGAGAGAGAGAAGTGAAGAAATAAGGGAAAACAAAACTCAAGCTAAGATCTTAACCCTGCAAACGCAGCTGGTAGAGAAACGTGTTGACTTCAGGGCTATGAGGATTCACCTCACCAAGACTCAGGTAGCAAATGCTCTCCAAACCTGTCACCCTCAGGGCTGGGTGAGCTCCGCGGTAGAGCACTTGCCTAGCATGTGCAAGGCCCTGGGTTCAATGCCCAGTGCGGCAACAAAAAGAATTTCAAAACCCCATGTGATCCTCAGGTCCAGGGAGAGCAGTCAGAGCAGCTGTCTGCCCCTGAGACTGGGCCTGGGAGGACTCACTGGGAGGATGCCAGGGGGCTCATCAAAGGTCCGGGGAATTGCCACCAGTGCGGCCAAGGTCACTCCTAGATGGCAAAATGAAACCTGTGAGCCACGTTTTCTGTGACTCTCAGGAATCCCTTCCACACCTCTGTCCTTAAAACAGGGAAGAGTAATAATGTCACTCAGTCCCTTTGTACTGCTGGGACCACAGTGGTCTTTAGAGGAGATCTCATGGCTGCCCTGGGTCACCCCCTGCTTCACATCCCCTTGGTGACCAGTGGTCTCTTTCCACCTGAATGCTGTCCAGACCCGACTCCTGGGGTGCAAGCCTTCCCCTCCACCCTTTACCAGTGCTCACCAGCTGCCCTGGGGCATGGGAGGCTGTGACCCAGGCTTGGGTAGGGCTTCCCCCTTAGCCAGAGCCGTCCTGAGAGCCCCAGGCTGCAGCCCCAGCCTGGAAGTGGCTGCCTGGAACAGAGCAGGAGGTTGCTCCCTGTGGCCCCTCTGGCCCCTCTCTTCCTCCTGTGGAAGGAGCATGTGAGGAATGGCTTGTCCTTAACCCTGTGCAGAAGCTTCCAAAGAAACCGCTTCAAAGCCCTGGAGCAGGGGAGGGTTTTGAAAGGTTTGTGGAGCCATCTGAGAAGAAATGGCAGAACTTCAGAGATGAACAAGAGAGCAGGAGTTCCAAGCCTCTTTCGATGGAGTTTCTAGCAAAACAGGATGTTGGTTGCAGGAGCCAGATGCAAGCCAGGCTCAGATGACCCCATGGAGTACCATCAGGCGACCAATGGCCACTTGAAAACTGTATCGTAAAAGAGCTTCCAGTCCTGAAGCGCAAACTATGCCAGGGGCCTCCAGGCTAAATGACAGAAGCAGGCACACAATGACACATGGCCTGTGACCTCACTCATGGAGAGTATAATACAGATGTACCATAGAAGTAGAAAACATTATTGTGACCAATATTTTCATAATGATGATTGTTAGGATGGCCTTTCATGTTGGTTGTGATAATTGACAGCTGTCATTTTACAAATAATGTTGATCAAACGCTCCCTCTGGGCCATGCTCTAGGCCAGCCACTCTACCTGCCTTGCCTACCTGATCCTCACAGTGTCCCCAAGAAGCCAACACAACAAACCAGAAAGCACAATGTCCCTGCTAGCAAGTGCAGGACCTAAGTCTTGAACCCAGACACAGAGACCAACCAAATTCAATGAAATATTTACTGGAATACTGGTAGAAATCTAGGAGAAGAGGCTGTGGCCTAGAAATGGGGAGGGTTGGCTTCAATCCTCAAAACCCAAAGCTGTCAAGATGGTTCAATTGACCATCCACGTTAGAAACTACTCTCCAACGAAATATGCCCCAAACATTGTCAAAACAGAGGGACCGATTGGGAGGAAATGGCAACCCAGTAGAACAGGAGGCACGAGGAGAAACACAGATGAGCACTATGCACGGGAGGAGGTCACTGGAACACAGCTGGCAAGAAGATGAACACAGGCTCAAATGATGTGTTTTATTTATTTATTTTTTACCCAAATTAAGGATGTTGATAATATGTGCTGGGAGGGGATAGGAAGATAAGCTTTTTTCATACACTTTGGAGGCACATTTAACATTATCCATGAAACTTAAAAAATGCACGAATGCTATGCTCCCTACAACACAGAAATTCAGGTCTTGGGACGTGCCCTGGGAAGCTCCCAGAAGGAAGTTCATTTCAATGCCGTGTTAAATTATAAGACATGTACAATGCAATGGCCATAAGCAGGAAGTCTGTGGCCACAGTGAATAAGGAGGCACGTGCTGACTGCAAGTTCTTAGGACCTGTGGGTGGAAAGAAGACCCTGGACCACATGTTTCAGCTGTGGGACACAGACACAGCCCTGAACATAGGCTGGTCCAGTGGCACTGTGCATCTCTCCAGATCCACACAGTGTGGAAACCGCAGCCATCACTTGGCTTTAGGGACAGAAGCTGAGATGATTTTCTTTTCTGAGAGATAGGGGACCACGGGTGACTCCCTAATAGACAGATGACCAGAGCCACCTCTGGGGAGAGTCTGGGCCAGGAGGTGATGGGAGAAGTGGAATTCGATCATCTGTTTCCATTTTTCTGTGATTTGGTTCAAGTGGTAAAGCGGTGCTATTTATTAATTAATGGATCAAATAGGTTCATCATTGTTTTAGAGTACAATTAGGTGCCTTCAAACTTTAGGCTACATGGGCACATTTGAGAACGGTGCCAGCCATTCTCTCATCCTTTGGGTCATTCCCCTCCTATGTCCTGTGAGACATTTTCTATGTGAGGCTTGAAGAAGAAGAAGAAGAGAATATTCTGTAAAGAAAACCTTATGATCTGTGCATTATAAAATTGAATGGGTTCATTCAGAAATCAGAAGTTCTATTGAAAGCTCTTTGCATGAGGCAAATAAAACTTATTTTTAGGCATCCTGGTGAAGACAAGGTTTTATCTTTCTGTCTCATGTCTGTGTTTTTCTTTTTATTTGTTAGAATGAAATCCATAGGTTGGCAGACCATTCTATCAGATGTGTACCTAGATGACATTTCAATTACCCACTTTTACATGGTAGACATTTTGTACATGAACACTGCCTGTCTGCAACTTTTTTTAAAACAGGACTGGGCTCAGGAGCCCAAATACCAATGTTAGCTGGAACATGTTCTCCAGTTTGGCCTATCTGTCAGTATTCCCTGAGGTCATCTGTTCCATGAGCTTCGTTACTCCTGCTCCCTCACCAGCTTTCATAGAAACCACATGCTGTCTATGAGTCAGAGACACCAATCTCACAACATAGCATTCTTTGAGTATCCAAAGTCCCACTTTTCACTTCGCCATGCCTGACATTGTCGGTAATATTTATCGGCAAATGTGAGATTTTCAAAGATCCAATTCTATGTGCTCCTTTCTCAAAGAGCCTTAGGCAGGGCTATAGCATACATAAATATGAAGGAAAGGCCTAGTTTTTAAAATGTCATCCATCGAATAGTTGACACATGTCTGAGATATTTTTTATTTTGGAGGAGGTATTATTTAATAGGGAATTCCAACAGCTACATGATAGTGAAATGAGAAGTCTTGCATCCATTTTATTCTTTGTGATGATTTTGATGAGTAAGGATAAGATACTTCCTTGTTCCAATGAAGATGTTGCCCACTTCTGTGAATGGATGCACCGTGTCACCCACTACTTGCATATCTGCATGTTGTGCTTGACATTACCATCGTACTCGGCAGGTGGCAGAAAGTCAATACTGAAGTTCAGCTCTGGTGTTATAGCAGCTGTGCTGCAGATCCTTGGTGTGCCACCTTGTGCAATCCATGCTGCTCTGTTCATGTTCCTATTGACTTCCTGGTGATGAGCATCATGGTCTCCTGGTCTTGAGAATGGCCAAGCATTTCTCTGTGAATGTGGAAGGTGGGCATGTGGAAGGCTTCAGGGAGGAGGGATCATTGATCATGTACTCTAATCCATGTGCCTGTTTAATGACCTGTTTTTCTTCTTGGGTTTTAAGGGAGACACTGCCCTCAAACACTTCTGTGCAGCTGGGAATGCAGGCTTCTGCTTCACCTTGAAGGAAGCATTCATGAATCCTTTCCAGAAGACATGAGAAGAGAGAGTGAGCCTCTGGTAACATGCAGGTTTCTTGCATTGCCCATGGGCTAGAGGAGAGAAGAGTTGCTTCATGAGATTTGATCCCCTTTTTCCTGAAAAGTTCCACACGGAGGTGAGTCCCCAGCATGTTTAGACATCATTTCAGACATCTTTGTTGATGGAAATGAATCACACCCCCTGATGATGTGGAAGAGCTGAAGATGGGTTTGCTATGAATTTTCTATTTCATTTCTCAGGGCCTGAGTCAAGCCAGCCATTGTGCTGTCAGCGCATGAGCTGCTGGTCAAATGTGAGGAAGTGGTCTTGCTTTATGAAAACACCATCCTGAGTCAGTGAGCCAGAGGCAGCCTGCAGTCCCTCTTTTCCTGTAAAGGCAGATTGCTGTGGATGGCCTCTGGCCTCATCATGCAGCCCTACTCAGAGTAGGGGATTGAGGGTCCAGGCAGATCCCAGTTCCTTTTGACCTTTATTGCCATTGGGCCACCCCAGGGTCCTTGGACTCTACCTGGTCTTCTGGCCTGGGTCAGGGGATGTGAGGTTTGGAATCCCCCTCTGTGGCAGGATCCCAGGCCCCCCAGCCACTTGAGGGCAGCACATCCTTCCCTAATTGTGTTAGAGGGGGAGGATTCTCCCGCCCATCCTCATCCATGCTCATCCCTCATTTTGTAGCTTCGCACCTTAGGACCTTTATTCATTGACTTAGGCTAAGATGAGTCAATCAGCAGTCTCCCAAGGGTTTACATTGTGGTAATTGACACCGAACATCTGTTTTGTAATTAAACCATTTTGGAGGACACAGTTGAGTGGCATTAAGCATATTCATGTTGGTGTATAGGCGTCACCACCATGCATCTCCAGAACTCACGTGGACGTACTCTTGCCATCAATGCGGAATTCTAGTGCCCTTGAGGCCCAGGAAAAGAACATTGTACTTTATCTTTTTATGAACCTGATAATTGAGAATCTGAGATAAGTGAAATCCTACAAAATTTGCCTTTCTCTGGACACGATCATTTTCAAGGGATGCAGTTCACCCCCACTCGTGGGCATATCAGGTCCACTGCTAACTCTGCGGGTGTTTCAATTGCACTCTCGGTGACGGTGGTGACTGTGTGCACATGAGCTGTGTGTCCAGCTCAGATCCCAGGATCTAGGGTCTTTGGTTCCACGCAGCCTATAGGTTGCCTGTTCCTCCAGGTGTCTGCAGGCCAGTGGCACGAAGGCCCTGGGCCTGGTGGTTTCTTTAGGTGAGTGCAATACGTGTCCACAGTGTCGTGGGACATGATGGACTATAAATAGAAGCAATGCCTGGATACTCCTGGGATCTCAGTAGGCTCAGCCTGTGTGCTGAGAATTGTTGTGACCTCCTAATTAATGGGGCCCCAGAATCCCAGAGAAAAGGGCAAGTCCAGAGCAGTGGAACCTCACTGTCTCTGAGAGAACTTTTGGGGTGGGGGGCCGGGATACATTAATGTGAGGACTCTGATGCAGAGTCACATGCTCCGAATCCAGGTAGAGGTGCTCAGGAACAGCCTGGGCTGGCACGTGGGTTCCCCACCTGCACACCTGTGGAACATCATGGGGCTCTGATTAGCACAGCAGCCTGACCACGTGAGGGCATCTGCTGTCTCTGTGTACAGTGAGCTGGGTTTTCTTCACGTCCCTCAACAATTCCACATAACACCAGCTCTGAACCCAGAGTCCTGGGCACTTAGTTGAGGCTCCATCAGCTCCCACCTCTCTCTACCTGACAGAGCCCTCCTGGCTCCCTCTGCACTCATTACATTGAAGATGAAACCCTGGAGGGTGGGACTTCCCGTCATCCAGAAGTTCCCAAACACATTCCACTGTTCCTGGAACTCAAATGGTTGGGGGGGCCACAAGCACCCTGGCATCCATGTGTGGGAACCATGGTAGTATAATCAAGAAACAGGAAGGAGAGGGGTTGGACTGATCAGTACAGATGGCAGGGCCTAGTACAGAGTGGAACGGAGAGTTCTCACCCGGGGTGATTGTTGTGATGTGCACAAATGCTCTGCTGGTGCTGGGGTGCCCGCATGGTTTCTGGGGTCTTGAAAGGCTACAGATGCCCACAGAGTGTTCTCAGATGCACAGTGGGAGGCCCGTTGCAATATGTACATGTGGAAGAAGTAGGAGACCCCCTTAGTGTGGAGGTGCCATCTAGAAGGCAGCCTCACTTCTCTGAAAAAGTTGATTGGAAAAAAAGGGTCCGTACCTGTGCCCAAAGGGCCATATATGCTCCTGGAAGTTGGTGGTGGAAATAGTTCTCCATCCATTAATCACTCCCTCACTCACTAATGTCCTTGTGTCCTTGAGAAAGGCTCTCCCTTTCCTGGTTTTCCTGAATAGAAATCCTCTTGCCTCTTGGGTGAATAGGGTTATGGCTTGTGCAGAGGGTGGTGGTTTACTGAGCATCTTAGAGACTGTCCTTTATGGAGCCTAATGATCCCAACTGGGGAATGAGGCCAGGGTCCTAACTGTGGTTAGTGTGAGGACACCATGGGTTCAGAGAGGGAAAGAAGGACAAGGGAAACTCAGATGTCCCTTCATGGCCCCTGGAGTTAGAGGACTTACCCCTTTGCACCTGGGATCAGGAGACCTCATTTCCTCCAGGACACGCACACTCAGACGTTAATCTTGAGTGTGGGTTCCTTTCTGGGGTCCAGGGCTGTTGTTAGCCACCAGGAATGACAGTGCTCTCCATGCTGAGTGGAGCCAGTTTTTGCCAGGAAAGAGCCCGTGGTCACGCCTTGTGCAAAGCATCCCACGCCAGGGGCTCCCATCCCTACATTCCTGTCCTGAAAGGAAACCACTCAGAGGCAAGGTGGGTCCAACCACCTCCCATGTGTTCACTCTTCACTGTGTTCCAGCATCACCCCAGTTCACAGTCCTGATGGGATTGGATGTGGCTCAGAATGTCACCTTCATGAGCTCTACCCTGCCACGGCTGCAGTTCTGCAGTGGGAGAAACTCAAAACCTCAAAACACATGCACATGAAAGAAAAGAGCAAGAGCCAGAGCCCAAACAGGGCCACATGTGGCAAGGACAGCTGGAGTGCCTAGGTTGGGACTCAGAATTATGTCAGTGGGGTGGCATTGCTGCTGACACCAGCATGATAACAGAGAGCCAGCCCTGCTCATTTTGCGGAGCAGTGTGTTGGGGAAGGCAGAAGAAATTGAGAGGCAGGATTGAGTTTGGCCCTAGGAGGAGGTTGGGTAAAAGGCCAGTGTGAGTTGGAGGGCCTGGGCAGATAGAGAGAGGCCAGGGCACACCCCAAAGCCTGGAGACTGCACTTGATGTCCAGGGTTGTGAAACACCACCTCCCCTCTTACTCACAACTGAGAGAAACGGGCATTGATGAGTTCCGTTTGTGTGTGGCTGCATCCAAGGTGGCTCGGCTAGGCACCTCTGTTTCCTTGACTCAGGAGGCTGGGAGTCCAGGCTCCACTGAGGCTGGGCTGGGAGGATCGGACTCTGAGTTTATGCCTGTGTTCCTGGTAGGATCCATGTTGGCTGAGCCTCAGTGTTTTTGCAATGAGAGGATGGGTGACTGTCATGTCTTTATCACAGGACACACTTGCTAAATGGATTTGTTTGCTCTGGGGAGGAAAGAGAGAAAGGGGAGTGGTGCTGGAGACAGGGATGCAGACAGGGGTCATGGACTTGGCATAACTCAGTCTTGGAGGTGATATCCCATCACCTGTACCCACTTCAATTCCCATGAATGCAGAGGCTGAGCCCCCTTGAGGTGAGGGGTGAACCGGTTCTGGGCAGCAGGATGCTGTGGTACCTCGGAGTCTCTGTGAGACCCCAACACTAGACACACTTGGCCCTTTTGAAATCTTAGGAGAAGCCTTGGGAAGTTGTATGGCAGAGGGGAGCAGCCTCTGCATCTCAGTCCCCTCCAACTTGCCATGGTGTAGAGAGGGAACTGCAGCCACGATGGGACGGACATTGGCCACGTCCCTGTGTGGGACACAGGCCTGATTGAGTTGGGGTGCATTCTTTGTCTCTGCCCTTCTTGTGATTGTCCCATCTCTACATTTGTGCTTTAGCCACCTGTGAGTCCCATCTCTGGTTTCAGAGAGAATAGAGGGTGTTATGGGCCAATAGACACAATAAACCCTAGAGATTAGATGCTACCCTACTTTCCAGAAAAGACTGGGCACACCATGAGTTGCACAATGATGGGACCAGGGTCCAAAAGCTGCTGAGAGGGAAGGACTGGTTGTGAATGCATTTTTGAAGGCTCCAAGCTGGAACTCTAGTGGCACCAAGCAGGGCAGATGCTGGTGGGGATGTTTGGGTAGTTGTTGGTGAACACCTGCGCACCTGAGATGTTTAGGCATGGAGGAGAAATCAGCAGCTCATAGGGCTTTTGAAAGTGGTCTTATGTGAAAAGAGGCTCAGGTATGGGCACAGGAAATGACATCATTGCCTTGACAATGGATCAAACAGAACATGGAACCCTGGTATCCAGGCACCCACTTAACTGACCAAGCCATCCGAGCTCATTTGGTTGGAGAAACTGGAGGGAGAAGGATGTTCTCCTGTGGTTGCAAACAATGCCGAGCCTCAGGCTCCCAGGAACCTCAGGGGGGCCAACTAGCCCTTTTGTGGATGCACTGGGTGAGGCTTCATCTTAGACGCCAGAGCCTCTGGCGATTGTCGCAGAGGAGCTCAAGAGTAACAGTGAGTAGCACAGGGCAGGTGAGCCCAGCAGGCCCTCTAGTCTGATCCCTGATGAATGGCCCAGGACTCCTATTCTGACTGTGTGTGTGTGTGTGTGGGTGGGTGTGTGTTTGTACTGATGGGAACTGTCCCATTGTGCTTTGACTCTAGTGTATTGGCACAAGTCATTTTTCTGTTTGTCACCATTTCCATTTTAAACCAACATTCTTGGTCCCAACACAGGGTGAAAATGATGAGAACACGGAGGAGCCCTTCAGGGTACAGAGCCTTGAACCTTACAGGCAGGACCAGCTTAGGAATGAGCTCCTGCCTGTCATTTGTGGGAGGAACCTACATTTCAGTGGCAACATGGGGTTAATCTCCTGGGATTCCATCCCCACCCATCAGGTGCTGGATCTCTTGTTCCCAAGGTAAGCACCAGACCACCAAGCCCAAGTGTGTAGCCCCCTCATGCCTGGGTCTTGGGGCTGCCATGTACCTCTCAGGGACCCAAAGGTTTGTGATACCTAATGAGATAGAGGACCACACTCATAGTGGAATGTCAGTCCCGAATGGGACGAGTCCTGGAGGTGCCTGCCACAGCCTTGCAAGGGGAGTGAACTCCGCTCTCAGGCAGAGAAACCATCCTGACTCCAGCTGATCCACAGAGGTCCGTGGAGCAGTCCCCACACACTGGGCACCACAGCTCAATGGTGTGCACTGAGCTCATTCCCAGGTGGACTCAGCGAGGCCAGGTGGTCTTTCTGGTGTGATATTGGCTTTGTGAAGAACGTAGATCTGTGCCAGAGGCGTCTCAAAACTCAGGCCTTGGGAAAAGCACTTTTGGGTTAATAAAGACATGTTAATTTCCATAGTGGGACAGAGCATCCTAGCTGGGACATAGCTGGACAGGGGCTTTGGACATGGCGGCTCCCACACCCAGAGATATGTGGGAATCAGCAGTTTGGGCTCATTCACTGATGAACATGGAGAAAGCACCCACTGTGTGAAGACACGTTTCCAGTCACATTTCATAATTCATTGAAAAATAGGGTGCAAATGACTGCCATTGTGTCCCTTTTCATGGGGGTCAGCCTCAAACCGCAGGTGCCATGAGTACATATCCTACATGTGACTGCATCCCTGACTCCATGGGGCATAAGTGCACGTTGTCCTCTTCAGTGACTATGGTGGACCCCTGGACCAACTTCAACATGGAATGGGCTTGGGGTCAAGAGGGTGGGCTCCTGTTTCCAGAATAGGGACCTGCAAGGTGATTTGACTTGGGAAGGCTGAGGAAAGACTGCTCTCCCCAGTGTAGGGTCAGAGGTTTTCTCTGGAGGCCGTGGTGAAGGCAAGGCCAGGGTTTTGCTGACTCCACACCTTCCTCCCCACAGTGCCTCACCTTCCTTCCTGGGGACCTGGGTGAACCTCTACTCCGAGGCTTCCCATCAGCCTCCAGGCTTTCTGAGTCTGCAGCAGCTGCTATCCATGTGGCTCCTGCTGGGAGGCTTGAACCTGGAACACCAAGCACACCACCTCCTGGCCGCAATTGAAGATGGCAAATCAAGCCAGGCAAAGCCTGAGAGCCAGGCGGACTGTGGTGAGTACCTAAGGGTATATGAGGAAAGGTCCAACTGTTGTCCCACTGCAGGGAGTCTGTATGCCTGGTGTTGGGCTGGAAATTAGGACAAGCCTTTGTCCATTCAGGAAGTGACCCCAGTCTGCAAAGAGGTCCTGTGTGGGCCAAGGGCCTGAGTTCTTCCTGGCAGCAGAGGTATTGTCTGTCTGTGGGAAGGTCAGGGCAAGGCAGTCATGTTGGCATCTTTTCTCCTCTAGCTACAAGCTCAGTTCCTGTCACGGCTCCTCAGCCAACCCCAGAGCCAGAGCCTTCTCCCAGGGAAGGGGCAGAGCCGGAGTCCAGGACATCAGGGGTCTCTACTCGGTCCTCCCCAAGGCCCCAATATAACAAGCGGATGAGAGGCAGGTGCCTCATTCACGTCTACCTGGAAAAGGAAAGGACAACACAGTATAGGAGCATCCTGGTGAGTCCTCGAGCAGGGGAGTCTCCTGGGAGCCCACAGTGGGGAAGACCGAGTCCACAGCAAACACTTTGGACTAGGCCTGTCTTCTTGAACTGGAGCTTCTGGAAGGTCAGGAAGGAGAGCAGAAAGTGAGCAAGAGAGAGGCGGGAGAGCAGCAGCATGCCAGGTCTGGGTGCGAGTGGGCCTGCGTGTTTTGGGATGTGCAGGTCAGAAGTGCAGGAGTGAGTGCTGGGTTCAGAGGAGGTCAGAGAAATATCGAGGGTACAGGCCATCCTCTACTGACCTTGGTATTGAGGAGGAGTATATTGAACCGTGGAGGTTGAAGCACAGGAGTTGGCAGTCATTTTCTTGTGTGTGGGAGGGGATATGTTGCTGGTTGAAGGGAAGGGAGCCATTGTAGAATGATTAGGGTGGGTAGGTGTGGGTCACAGAGAACTGGGGGCCTTGGAGGGGCCCATTAGTGTCCTAGTTTGCATGTATGTGAATAGAGATTTAGCGGCTCTCTCTGCAGAATTTTCCTGGGTGTGGAGTATCCATCATGAGACTCTGGTGTCCACCTCCAGGGGAGCTATGTTGAACCACTGCACCTGCTGGGTCCGAACCTCCTGACACCCTAGCAAGCACTGACACTCTCGAGCCCAGCAGCTTCCATGCCTATCATTAAAGAGTCCTAGTGTGTGTTGTGCCCTGGCTGTCAGGACCAAAGCACCTAGGGTTTGTGCCTGGTCCACACAAAAATGCAGCTGCATCCCAGACCAGAGCAGGGATATGGAAGTGCACTGGACCATTCCTCCCATCTTGATGGGACTAGAGTGTGTCTGTACAAAGTCTTTTGGTCCTTATTCCCTTGTCCCTGTAGGGCATAGCAGGTTGAAGCAAACTCTTGTACCAAGATTGGACTAGAGGCTCATAGGAAGACCCCCACATGATCACATGAAGGCCTCAGGTAGCAGGGTATCAAGATGGTGCCCTTGTGTTGAGAGCTCACTTGTCTCTGATTGTCCTTGAGCACTGTCCTCTGGGTAGCTACTCCCAAATTCCCTCTCTGATGAGCTTTCTCCAACCCTGCTCAGGTGACCTGCCAGGACAGGGCTCCAGTCATCATCCGCAGGGCCTTAGATGCACACTTGCTCCAGCAGGAGGACCCAGAAAACTACGAGCTTCTGCAAATTCTCTCGAACCATCAGAGTAAGTGGAACCATCAGAGGGTAGGGAGCAGTGAGTCACAGTGGGCTCACGATAACTGGGAGCCAGAACACAGTGTGCATTGACCCAGTGCCCAGGATGAGTATGGTGGGACTTGTGCATAAAACAAAGTGTAATGATGGGGCATAAATCTGCAGGTTCTTCATGTTCCCCAGGGGCTGTGGACCTGCCTATCATGTGTTCTTTCCTTGGCCTGAGGAGGCATTGCAAAGCTATTATCCACAAGGGGCCAAGAAGAGAGGCTTCTTTGTCTTGTGTCAAAGAAGACAGACAACCACAGGGTGCCTACTTTGGTGGCCTTTCCTGACCTAGATGAGTACATGAGAAAAGCAGTTCAATGAAGAATCATTTCTGGCTTCCAATCTTTCTATTCATTGCAAACTGAGTTTACTTAGGACCAGAGGCCATTTCTAGAGAGAAGAGTGTGGTAGAATAGAACCCTTCACAGCTTGTAAACTCTTCTTGGAGAGAGAGAGAGAGAGAGAGAGAGAGAGAGAGAGAGAGAGAGAGAGAGAGAGAGAGAGAAAGAAGAAGAAGAAAGAGGAGGAGGAGGACGAGGAGGAGGAGGACGAGGAGGAGGAGGACAAGGATGAGGAGGACGAGGAGAAGGAGGACATGGAGGAGGAGAAGGAGAAGTAGAAAAATGAAAATAAGTTGAAGGAGGAGACCATGAATAAGAAGGTCAAGATGACTTTAAGAAGAAGCATGAGGAGAAGATGAAGAAGAACAAGAACAAGAAGGAGAAACACAAGCCGAACAAGAAGTATAACAATAAATTGATTAAAAATGTGAATGAGAATTAGACTCATGAGGAGAAAATGCAGAAGTGGGGAACTCAAGAGAAATATATATCTCTGGATGGCACAGCCCTGCTGTGGACATCCTCCACCTACGCTCAACACACCTCCAAACCATACCCCTCCAATTAGTGTAGCCCTGTATGAGTGGATGAATCCACTGGCAAGGTGGAGGCACCCACCATCAAGTGCTTTTCCATAAACCGACCTGTGATCATTGCTGCAGTGGGGAGAAAAATTTGAACACATGAGTCTTTGGGGACCAATCCAGATACAAACTCTAGCTGTTTGTCTTTGGTGGGTCCAACGTGAACTAAGAAGGTCTGGGGTACAAGGGGCTATTTCCTTGAAAGGTGTTCCTGTAGGGGACCTCCTGTGCATAGAGGGTCCTCAGGGAGGAATCAGTGGGGAGTCTTTGGTGCAACAGTAGCTGGATTCGGGGGCTCTCAGGTCTGTGTGTGAGACCTGAGCTGGCAGAGGCTCTCAGTTGTGGGGGATGTTGGGTAGTGTATTACTTGAGTGTCACCTACCACGCCTCTGCCCCTGCCTCTCCAGAGCTGAGGATCCCTGCTGATGGAAACGTATATTACGCCCTGGATGGCAGAGTGGATTATAACTTTCTTCTTCGGGAAACAGCTGCCAGCAAGTTGTTTAAAGTCAAGCCAAAGGAGGTAAACAGCCACCTTCTTCAGTCTTTACTCCTGGTGCCACTCCACATCCTCCAAGGGGACAAGAACCTCAGGTTCTGGATGGATGTTGTAGAATGCCCACAGAGCCAACTGCCAGGCTGGGTGGGGTGCAGGTGCTGGGCTTTGCTGATGTTGTCATCCCCCACAGTTCTTGGAGCCTTCTGTGGCAGTGGCATCCAGGATCCCAGCAGCTGTGAGCAGCAGCTCTGCGGTGGCTGCAGGACCATTGCCCCAGGCCACCCAAACCAATGAGTGGTGCGTGAGAAAAGTCACCAGTAGCAGCTCCTCACTGCTTCACTCCAGCGAGCAGGTGGAAGACAGCCGCTTTGTCCACGTCCTCCTAGAGGGACAGAGCCTGAGGGAGACAAAGCGCATCCTGGTAAGCCCGACAGCAGGGCTGCCTCCTGGGTGTCCCCACAGTGGAAGGCAGGAGACACAGCTAACCCTGGGGCTGTGGTGGGAAATTAAGAAGAGAGAGGTCAGTCTTAAGGGCTTGACCTGAGTGGGGAGAGCCTCAGCATGCCCAGCTGCAGCGGTGAGTGGGCCTGTGTATTGTGGGTTTGGCAGGCCAGAAGTGCAGACGAAAGTGCTGTGGACAGATGAAGGCAGAGATATGTCCAGGGTGCAGGCTGCAGTGCCTAGAACTTGGTATTCTCAATGAGTGAGGTTGGAGCAGAGGAGCTGGCAGTGACTTGTCACATGTGTAGGAGGGGGTGTGTTCCTGGTGGCAGGGAAGAGAACCTCCTTAGCATGACTAGGTGTGAAAATTTGGGGTCGGGATCACCTGGGGGGTCATGCCAAACTTCGGAATGTCAGTCTTTGCATGTATGTAAATACGGAGCTAAAGGGGTTCTTGGCAGAATTTCTATGGATGTGCAGTAGACACGCTAATGCTGCAGGTGTCCAGCTGCAGAGGAGACATGTTCAGTGACTGCCAGTGCTGAGTCAAGTACATCATTAGAACCAGACCCACACCGAGCTTCCAGAGCCCAGGGCCTCTCCAGGCTATCATGAAGCACTCAAGTGCACACTCTTGCATCTGAGTCTGTTTTGTGTAGTGGCAGTCAGGACCAAAATTTTCAGTGCATCTGCCTCTTCCACCCACAAAGGCAGCCTGCATCCCAGAGCACACTTGGTGCGCAGATCCCTGGCCCATTGCTGTCATCTCAGTGAGATGAGAGTGTGTCTGTGCATAGGCAGTTTGGTCCTTTGACCTGAGTGGAATGTGGCTCCCCAGGGGGAGGGGAGATGGCAGGTACAGGCAGATATTTGTACCAGGATTGTTCTAGTAGCACGTTGCAAGAACCCAGGGGGTATATGGAGGCCACACTCAGGTAGCAGGATAACAAGATTGTGCCCTTGTATATGTAGCTGAGATTTCTCCTGAATGTTTGACCACAGTCTTCTGGGTAGCTCCTCTAAAAGCCATTCTCTGATGACATTTGTCCCACCCTGATCTAGGTGACGTGTCAGGAGAGGGTGACAAGCCTCATCCGCAGGGCCTTGGACCAAAATTTGTTGCAGCATGAGGATGTGGACAACTTTGAGCTGCTGAGAATGATGTCTCTGCATGACAGTAAGTAGGACAATCAGACAGTGGGGAGACATGATCCACAGTGGGCTCAGGATAACTCACAGCCAAGAGAAAGTGGGCCTTGGCCCTAAAATAGCCAGAGTGTGGTGGGCCTGGTGCAGGAAACCAAGTGCAGTGATGGGCGTGTCCAGTGTGGACGAGTTCAATGAGGCCCCAGGCGGCTGCTGGACCTCTCTAAATGTGTTCTCCCCTGGACCTGGTCTGGCAATGCAAAGCTAATATCGATGAGGGCAAGGCAGAGAGAGGCTCAATCTATCATCAGTTTGGTTTATGGCTCACTGATAAGGATGCCTTCAAATGAAGAGGAGCAGAGCATGGGTCCTGATTGGATCAGCATTGCTATGGACGGAAGCCGCACAGGTCCCAATCCATGGCCAGGATATGAGAAGTCCTGCCTACTCAAGAATGTCAGGATTGCAGCAACTGGGAACAGGACTCAGTGAAGAGGAAGTCAAGGCCAGGGGACAGCCTGTTTGGGTTCTTTTTGGAACAATTCCAAGTCCTCTCTGCCTGGGTGCCCATCTCCTGAAGATATCAGAATGGCCAGGTTATTATTCCTTCCAGCAACAAAGAAGGGCATCTGAAGAACAGAGGCCACAATGCTGAGCTGTCCACAATGCCAGTGCTCTTTCCTTTCTTGTGAGCCCGACACTCCTAGCCTCCACCATCCCAGCCTGTCCACAGTAGAACACACCATCTGTCGAGCACGTAAGTGAGTTTTCCCATTTTCACACACTGCCTCATTTGAGTTGGCTCTGTCTCACACATGAGGAAGACTGAGGTGCAAGGAGCTGGGCAAGGGGCAGTGTCTGCGAATCTCAGGGACTTGGGAGGCAGTGCAGGGGGAAGGGGATTTCCAAACAGCCTCAGAAACTTAGGGAGACCCTGTACCCAAGTCAAAAGGCCTGGGAATGGTCTCAGTGCTTAAGTGCCTCTGGCTTTATCCCTAGTAAAAAAATAAGCCAGTCAAAAGGAATTACCAAACCGAGAATCTACAAAGGTGATTTCAGAAACAGACTTTCAACCCAAGCATCAGTTGAGAGCAGGCTCCAGACCAGGGGAGGTTTGTGTGTAACAGACGTCAAAAGGGAGGACTACGGGGGGCCTGGAACCCACTAGGTGTGATGGCATCTATGCCTTATGGCAGGAGGGTGGCAGTGATGCTGGCCCTCTCCTAGATTTTGGAAACCTTGTTTTCATTGGGGAAGCTTTATGGAGGTGGAATCTATTTTAGCAATCCTGGTCCAGATGAGGTGCTGACTACCACAGGTAGAAGCCTATCCAGAATGCGGTGTCTGTTATTCAGTCTTTCCTGACAGTGACAATGACCAAGAAAGGAAGTCACTTGTCTTTGGTCTTGGTTTCACTCCTGGCCATTGATTGAGAACTGATTTCATCTTGGACTACTGAACAGAGGCTGCATCTGGGCAGAAGAGTGTGATAGATTTGAACTCCTCAGGACGACCCGCCATTGCCAGAGAAAGAAGGAGAAGGAGGAGGAGGAGAAAGAGACACTCCTGAGTGGGGAGAGGATCACACGATAAAGAGCAGGAGGCAGAAGAAGAAAAAGAAGGAGGTGAACAGAAGGAAGGGTGGAGGGAGATACACAAGAAGAAGAACAAGAAGGAATCATGTAAGAACAGGAAAAAGACCCAGAAAGAACTACAAGAAGATGCAGGACAGAAAGAAGAGCCAGAAGTAGAACAAGAACCAGAATAGAAGTACCAAGCAGACAGCTCCTGATGAGAAACAAGGGGAAGGAGAGCGATCCTAGAAAACAATAGAGTTCTTCAGGGCACCACCCTGCTCAAGTCCTCCCATGTCCATGCCCAACACACCTCTGATGGATACCACCTCCCCTCCGTGTATTCATCCATGAGTGGATTCATCCAGGGCAAGGGGATGAATTCCCCCACCATCCAACGCTTCCCTGAATGCCCATGTGTGAGCATGGCTGCCCTGGGGAGAAAGGCCTAAGCACAGGAGCCTTTGCCAATCCTGATGCAGATCCTGGCAGTGTCCCTTTGGCAGATCCAACCTGCACTGAGAAGTTCTGGGCCCAAGGTGCTGTTTCCATTGCCAGGTGCTCTTTTGGTTTAGAATCCTGTACATCATCTTCTCCAGGGAAGAATCACTGAGGGAGTCTTTGGTGGCACTGTAGCTGGATAGGAGGGCTCTCAATTCTGGTGCAGGCTCGCCCTGGCGGAGACTCTCAGGGGTTGTGGGTGTTTTGTGGTCTAATCCTTGAGTGCCACCTAACAATTCTCTCCACTTTGCTCTGCAGAAATCAAGGTCCCTGACCACTCACTGATGTATCTGTCCATGAATCCACAAATCAAATATTATTTCATCGTGAGGAAACGCCGCGAGGTCAAGGGAAAGGAGGTAAACACCTACCTTATTCAAGCTGTACTTGTGCTGCCATTCCACTCCCACCTGGGGAAATGAGAAGCCTGAGCACCTGGACATATGTGCTAGAAGCCCATAGAGCCAACTGACAGGCTGGGGTGGCTTTCTGTTTCTGGGTTTGCTGATGTTCCATCCCCCACAGTTCTCAGAATCAACCTGCAAGTCCTCCAGGCCGCTTTCCCACAAGCAGGTGGGAGACACCTGCTTAATTCGTGTCCACTTAGAAACACAAAGTCCAAAGATGGCCAAGACTGTTTTGGTAAGCCTGGGAGCAGGGGTGTCCCCTGGTGCTTACACCTGGGTGGGGAGCAGACACTGGTCCAATACCATGAACTACTCATGACCTCTTGAATTTGGAGCTTCTGGATGATCAGGAGGATAGATGGGAATCAAGAAGGAAGAGGTCAGTGTGAAGGGCTGGAGCTGAGATGAGGGAGAGCAGCAGCTTGTCCACCGCCATGTCTGAGGGAGTCTGTGTGTCAGGTGGCAGCATGCAGTCCAGAAGGGCAGAGGCAGGTATGAGTGACAGATGAGAACAGGCCAGGACCTAGGTTGCAGGTTCCTCTGTATGGGATGCTGGCCTCTATGGAGCAGGACACCAGTATGAGGTTCTGCATGTTCCTTGAACAAGGAGCTGAGAGGGTCTCTCTGCAGAGTCAGTATGGATGTGGAGCAAGCACACTAAATGTCCAGGTAACCCAATGTTTACCCTTGGCGGAACAGGTGCCCTCGTACACCCCAGCCAGCACTGAGCCTCTGGAGGCCAGGAGCTCTCATGGCTCTCTTTCGTCACTCCTGTGTGTGGTCACGTTCCTGGGTCTGATTTGGGCCCTGGCAATCCAGACCAAAGCCTCTAGGTTTTGTGCCTAGGCCATTCCCAATGCCGCCTGCATCCTCGGGCAGACCTAGGATCTTGGAGGCTATTGTCCCATTCCTCCCAACTTGTGGGATGAGATTGCATCTGTATGCAGGTAGTGGGGTCCTTTCACTTGGAGAGAAGTGCAGCTCCACAAAGAGCAATGGCAGGTCCAGGAAGTCCTATGTACAAGGATTGGGCTAGTAGCCTATGGGAAGAGCCCACGCGATGAGCAGGAGGTCAGCCTCAGGTAGTAGGGTCATGGATGTTGCCCTTGTATTTAGAGTGGAGGTGCCTCCAGAATGCCCCTGCCCACTGTCCTTGAGTAGTCACTTCAAGGCCCATTTCCTGAAGGCCTGTCTCCCATGCTGCTCCAGGTGACCTGCCACGATCGGGCTCCTGTCGTCATCCGCAGGGCCCTGGAGCTACACTTGCTTACTCAGGAGAAGCCGGAGGAATATGAGCTGGGCCAAATCATCTCTCACCGTCAGAGTAAGTGGGACAATCAGATGACAGAGAGCAAGGGTCAGGATGTGGACTCAGGTCAACTCTTAGCACCAAAGAGCATTCTCTGACCCCCAAGAACACTCTAACAGGGTGTGTTGGGCTCGTGCACAAAGCCAACTGCACTTCTGCTGGTGTAAGCTCTCCAGGTGTTTTGGTATACCCCAGTGGCTAGTGCGGCTCCCCACCAGGTGCCCTGCCCAGGACATGAAGACGCGTGCAAAGCTGACATCATTGAGGAGTGAGGAGGAAAGCCTCTTTCCAGGAGCAGTATGGTTCTGTGGTCTGAGATAGGAGTGGTTTCAGAGGAACATGGGAATGCATGGGCTAAAGATGGAACTGGCATTTTGTGGACTGAAGCAGTAGGATTAAAAGCCTTCTGTGTGACCAGAAAACCACTGCCTGGGCAGAGCATTGCCAAGATTCTAGCAAGCAGTAACAGGATGAAATTGGGAAGAAAACACAGCCTGGGAGACAGCTTGAATCATCTGTTTTTGCATCAATTCCATGGTCTTCCGCACCTGAGTCCACTAGCCAAGGAGTGATCCCAATAGCCAGGTTATGATCCCTAACTAGAGTCAGATGAGGGCTTCCTGAGCACGTAGCCACAGAGCTCATCTGATAATAATGTCAGCGCTTTTTCATTGGTTGGTTGGTTGGCTTTTGTGAGCCAAACACCTCAGCAGCCATTATCCCAGCCTATGTACGCTGAAGACCACCATCCCAATGAGTTCTAGGATCACTTGTCTCCTATCTTAACCTTCTGTTAGGTTAGTAGAGTCTATGGAAGAGGAAGTCTGTCTGGGGCCTTGGTAGCCTAAGAAATTCATAGCAGAGATCCCCACATCCAACCCAGAAGGGATAGAGAACAGGCTCTAGGTTAGAGGAGGGCGAGAGGAAAGAGGTGTTCAGAGGAAGGAGAAGCTGGCTGTTGTATTCCCCCACTCGGGGTCATGGCACCACTGGGCCATACACCATGTCGGAGGGAAGCAGTCCCTTTGCTGGTCTTTGGAATCATTGTTCTCAGGAGGGCAGCATTTGGAATGTGGTCTCCATTCTCAGAAGCCTGGTTCACATGGAAGCAGGCTCCACCAACGCAGAAGCGTGGCTCTAATGTGGTATCCGTGCTGGTCAGCCTGTCCTCACCGTGGCCATACTTGAGAATCCTAGGCCTTTTCTCTGGGTTTCACAACTTTCTCTTTGGTTGTGCACTGAGGCTGTCCATAAAGCTCTAGTGTGTGGCAGTGGAGAGCTCCTCAGCCCTTGCCACAAAGGCATAGACTGGGAGAGAGAGAACAAGGCTGGGAGAGAGGGAGAGATAGAAAGACGGAGAGGAGAAGGAAGACCTCTACTTGGAGAATGAGGATTCAGTGGAGCCAACAGGGACAAGGTACTGTTGCCCAGGGCGCACTCCTGTTTAGGTCTTCCTCCAAGCATGCTCCACCTTTCTTCCAGTCCCTCCCACCTCCCAGTAGTGTATTCATCTTGAATGAGAATTTCATGTTGACATCAGAGCACTCACCATCCAATGCTTCCTTCCAAACCCACCTGTGAAGATGGCTCATGTGGGGTCTGAATCTTCGGCACTTTTGTGGGAGATTTCAGATGCAAACCCTAGTGGTGTGCTTTGGCAGACGCAAGAGGACCTGGGATGTTTTGGAGTCCAAAGCCTTTGGTAGGAACAGACATTAGGTCTGTTGAAGTGCTCTGCCTAGTTCTTCCTCAGGGAGGACTGTGGAGGCTGTCTTGTTGGTATTGGTGCTGAATTGGAGAGCTCTCAGGTGTGTGGCTCAGTTCGTTTCTGGCACAGGCTCTCAGATGTTGGGGTGTCCCAGGGAGCACCTCCTGAGCCACCTTATTTTGTACACCCCTCTCTCCCCAGAGCTGAGGATTCCAGCGCAGGCCAACGTATTTTACGCAAAGAACCCTCACACGAAACCCAAATTCGTGCTGAGGAAAAGGAGCCTCTCCCAAAAGAATGATGAGTGGATCCAGCCTCAACCTCCCTCTCGTCCTGCAAAGAAGGCTCCAGCCCTCCTGAGGATGCTTGCAAAACCATTCTGCTGCTGTGTGCCTGGGCGGGGCTGAGGCAGCCCAGGAATATTTACATTGATTACTATTTGCTTCAAAGTTTGAATCTATAGTTTGCCATTGTCTTTGACCTTGTTTAGTAACACAGTTGTTACTCTATCCTGTATTTGTTGTTCCCATTAATATATTATTATTTTAAAATATATATGTTTTTGTTACCTGATCTACTGTGATGATTTGTTACCTGATCTACTGTGATGGTTTTTGATCCAAATTGTGCATTTGATGATAATGAATGCCATGCATTTAGGAACCTGTAGACTCTAGACAATGAATGAATGTCTACTGTTGCATGGACTGGTCTGCAGAGTCCTGTAGCATTTGAGCTTGTGTGAGGGCTTCATAGGGCTTGCAAAAAGTCCGGGTCAGATGGTCCTGCATGAAGCTTAGCTCCTAGTGGTCTCCTCCACAGCATAAGGGCCAAGGAGAAACCCACTTCCACACAGAAGATGGGAAGCTACCTTATGAAGGTGATCGTAGGTGTGGGACCCTCTTGCTAGGACCCTTTTTCTATTGGGCCAAAACTGTGCTCTGAATGTGATTGCTGAGAAGAGCTTGGAATTTCCTGATTGAAACAGTTCATGCAAGCTGCTTCCACTTGCAGGAACAAAGTGTGTTCTCGTTGAGCACTTTGGGGTGTCCCAGGTTGCACTAGAGTGTGTCAGAAGCACTTGTAATGATTGGCATTCACGGTTTCACATTGAAGCCTCTGTGCCATCTGTCAACCACTGATGGCTGCAAGTGGGTACCCTGCCTTTCAATGAGTTTTCTGAAAAAGTAGGAGTTTTGAAGAACTGATCTTCTCAGCATTCCCCTTGCCTCCCCAAGTTGGGTGATGTCAATTATACAGGCTTCCTTGGGAGCACACATTTTATATTGAGCTGGAATTGGACTCTGGATGCGATTGCTGAAAATAGCTGGGGAATGGGAGAATGGAAGCTGTTTGCTGCAAGCAGTTTCAATTTGCTTTGTTGATTAACTTTGTTGTAAGTGAGCACATGCTATTTTTTTTTTCCTGTGGACCTAGAAGAATTCAAAACTGCTTCTTACAGGTGACAGGCATGCTTACACATTGAAGCCTCTGTGCCATTGATAAAAAAAAAAAACAGTTCACTCATGTGGGCACCTGCACTTCAAGTGAATGTTGTAAATGAGTGTGACAAATGGATGTCAGTGAGACTTTGGAGAACTGATCTTCTCAGCTGGTCCTCTTTTTCACTGCACGTTGGTGATGCTAGATTCAAGAGATCTCTTTCTGGCACCCTTTGTGTTTCATGCCTGAACTGTGCTCTGAAAGTTCTTGAGGAGAACAGCTTAGAAGTGCAGAAGTGAAGCTGTTTGTTGAAGCAGCTTCAAGTGGCACAAGCTAACTTGTTCTCAGTGAGCACATGGGGATTTTCCCTGGTTGAAGCAGTGTGAATGAGAATGGCTTCTCAGAGCTGGTAGGCATGTTTGCATTTGGCAAACTTTGCCATCTGTCACCCAGAGTTCCTTGCATGAAACCTACATTTCCAGTGTTTTCAGAAAGGTGTGATGAGTGGGTTTCCATGGAATTTTGTGGAATTGATCTTTTCAGGCAGTCCTCATTGCCTTCTCAAAATTGTTGATCCTGGTGCAAGGGCTCTCTTGTCAGCCAACATTGTATTTTGGGCCTGACCTCGGCTCTGAATGTACTTGCTGTACTTCCCATCTTTCCTCTCTCTGGTCCACTCCTCAGATCCCATCCTCCTTTCAATAGGGCCTCATCCAAGAAGCCTCCCCATGTGCCTCCCACTTGATTTCAACTTCTCCAGTGCACTTATTGTCTAAGCAGGGATTCCCAGGAGAGAGGGCTCTCCATTCTGCACACTGAAATTTCTCAGCAGGGAGGACTCCTCCATGCTTGGATGGCGGGGCTGCAATCACCTGGAAGGTGGAAATAGGAGGCTGGTGGTGTTCCTAGCCAGGATGCTGGTGATTGCAGTGCATTTAATCTATGGCCCTCAAGGAGGTTTATGCTGCAGATTTGTGTACTTCTGCATCTGTATGCACACAGTTCTTCATGTGGGGAAAAAAGCAATGTTCTCAAAGTTTGCTTTATATTATACTCAACTGGTAATTTACAAACCCCAGTGTCCCATCTTAGCCCAGAGCCATTCCATCAGCCCAGGGCCAGTGGGTGGTCCAGCGGTCAGTACTATGCACAGCTCCCAGGTGGCTCCAGTGTGTAGCTGAATTTGAGAGCCAGTGTACTGTAGGATTTGCTCTTGAGGTTAGAATTCATTGACTTCCTCTTATGTCATTTCACTGGTTCAGGATATTCCTTGTCTCATGGACTATTCTGTGAAATCTTCAAGTTAGCCATCTCTGGTCATTTCTTCCATTTGATGGCACCTGGTTCAACAGCTTGTTGTTGGGTGGGGTCGGTCATGGGCAGTCCTGGGTCACAGAGAGGGACAGGAAGACCCTAATGTGGAATGGTGGTGTAGAGAGTAAGGGTGGGGCCAGAGCCCACACTGTGGTTAGGGTAGGGAAGGGATCTGAAGAGAGTACCTTGAAAGCGAGCTCTGGCTGCAGTTAACCAGGAATCAGGGCCTGGAAATGGAAGCCATGACAGGGCTTCTGACTAGAAAGGACACATCTTTCTGGGCTCAGTTGGAGGTCCATCGAGGCAGAGGAAAAGAGAGAGGATGCAGGAGAGGGGGATGGTCTAGATCACAGAGCCGCTCCGTCATCATATCTTAGAGAATGGATTTTTTTCTTCCAGTTGTTGGTAAATGCTAATTCCTTCACGTGTTACATTCACATCCACCTCGTCCATTGGAAAGGCTGCTCAACCACCACAGGCAGTGGTATCTTGGTGGATGTGTGCATTCTAAAAGGAGGTGAGGTTGGCGCCAATAGAGTGTGTGGGCGCTCAGGCATTGGCAAGCTTGCTTTGGAGAGTGAATCCTCTAAATGTTATTGGGCTGTTTTTGAAAGATCGTGTGGTTTGGCTAGACCTAGAATGCTTCCACACAATTTAGCATGGTGTATATTTTAGAGAGCATGATCACTGAGGGGCAGGTTGCTGGTGTGAAGCCGTGAGCATTAACATCTATCAAGTTTCTCACCTGGAGTTGGCTACCTACAACTGGTGACAGTGTTTTGCTCCTACGGAGCAATACTGAACAAGTCTCTGGGCCAGTAATCCATTGCTGAACTCCATCACTAACAAAAAGTCCCTGAGTGAAGGTGAGGACCAGAAGAGCCCGGGAACCACCTGACAGCAGCCCTGAAGTCCTGACCTCTGGCACATCATATGCCAACTCAACTGGGTATCAACCTCTTCCTGGGCTCATTAGAACTGTGTGCTTCAACTTTCAGAAACAAATGCAGAATGACAGAATCTTCTCTGAGGACACTTTTCTAAGTCTTGTTTGCAGCACGTGTTCTAAGTCTTATTTGCAGCATGTCTTCACTGGAATGAGTAGTCATTTGGCATTCTGTTGTACTTAAAATTTCATGAGATTCTGTCGCTCCCACCTGACAGATCCCTTTCCAGAACAATCTTGGGGCCCTGCTGCAGGGACACCCAGTGAGGATGCTCGAGGAAACCTTTCTGTCCAGGAAAGCGGTGGGGCTGGTGAGGGCTGGGGTCCTAGGGCGAGCTGGCTGCGGCTTTTTACCTGAAGTCCCCCTGTCCCGCCCCTTGATGATCCTCCTGGAGTCGGGCCCCAAGTGACTTCTCCCTTGGCAGCCTTTGGGAGGCACCGAGGAACTGTCTGGTGCCCTGTCCCTGAGGGCGACAGGGCTTTCAGTGTTTGCTGACTTGAGTTGTAAGGATTTTGTAAGGAGGACTCCAGCCCTCCACCTCTACCCGCAGACATCCAATGGATGGCTAAAGGCAGAATTAGAAGGGCAGCATCTCTGCCTCAATATATGGCCCATCCATCCCCTTTGCCTGAGTCACCTTGGATTTGTTACTGGACCCTGCTGGCTGCATCAGTGCCCACCAGCACAAGGAACAGGCAAAAAAAAGAAATAAAAAGGAAAAAATGAAGAACTTTGATCAAACTGGGGAGAAGCAGCCAGAAGGCTTGGAAGAAGCCCCTGACCCACAGAAGTGGTTACAGTTTATAGAAACAAAACCCAAGTGATCTACATCCGTGAATTTCCTTGGCCTGAAGAAAAGCAAAAATGGGAAAAACACAGAAAATGCCTAGGCAGATGGCCTGTGCCCAGGCTTGAGGAAGGGCGGGACCCATCTTAGCTTTCCTGGCTCCTGAGGTGGGCGTGGGGTTGCAGCCCGTCTCTATTTTCAGCAGAAGAAAGTTGCTCTTAATTCAGAATCCAGACCCCCACCCCCATGCAGTCTGTTTCATGTCCCAGGAACAAGGTCTGATTGATGTGCATCTGAGAGCCAAAGCAGGTGACACAGCTCTCCTGACAAGGCACCACCTGGCCAATCCAGGGAAGATGGACAGACCTCAACTGGTCAGGACCACCTGCTTTGGCAGCTGTGCAAAGCCCAAGCCCTTGCCCTCATTCCCCTCTCTATAAAAGCTCCAAGTCATTGTCACCCCCTGAAGACAGGCTAAGATGTGGGTCCCCGGCCTTCCCCGTGTGGCTGCACTGATAAAAGTTCCTTTCTTGCTGGGCATGGTGGTGCATGCCTGTAATCCCAGAGATTCTCGGGAGGCTGAGGCAGGAGGATCACTTGAGGTCAACCTTGGTGATTTTGTGAGACCCTCAGCAACGTAGCAAGACCCCTTCTCAAAACAAGAATAAAAAGGATTGGGGTGTACTCAGTGGTAAGGCACCCGGGTTCAATTCCTAGTCCTTTACCTGGAGCTGAAGCTCCCTGCCTCCTTTTCTTTTGCGGGTTAAAGCTTCCCCTGTGCATTCAGTCTCATTGGGCTTGGAGTTACCATTGACCCAACTCATAAGTTCCCATCTCTGGTATCTCCACCTCCTCTTGGTACTGGGGATTGGACCAGGGGCTCTGCCACTGAGCTACATCCTCAGCCCTTTTAATTCTTTATCTTAAGACAGTGCCTCAATAAGTTGCTAAACCTGGCCTCAAACCCACAATCCTCCTGCCTCAGCCTCCTGAGTCACTCTATCACAGGTGGGTGGCACTGTGCTCGGCCTGTGGTTGCATTTGGATGCAGTCCAAGCTGCTGCAGGTTTGAGGAATGTTCTGTGGGCATCTATATAACAGTACCTGAAGGGGGCGCCAGACCCTCTCGCTGTTTTTTTCTGTGGATGTCTGCCTGGCCTGCAGTGGGTTGGTCACAGGACATTCAGGAGAGATCTAGGGCACTGGGCAGTGCCCTCCATCCAGCAGGTGACCTGGCAGGAAGAGCCCTTGCAGCAGGGAAGTGGGGTGGCACTCTGTAGGTGAAAGCACAGAGCTCTCTGATGACTAGTGACTAACACAATGTGAAGCAGAAACATCCCATGAATTTCATGTTCAAGTACAAATCTGGCTAGGATGACTGGATGGCATTGCAATCTCCTGAAGGTCCTTCTTGGATTCATACAAAAAGAGAGAGCGAGGGACTAAGGGGCAGGAAGGAAACACAACTTTTTCAAACACTGAGATCTGGAGTCCAGCTCCTGCCATGTAGTCAGTGAATGAATAGATAATAATTGTTTTTATGGGACCATGTGACCTGGGGCTGCTCGGCTTCCTGTGGGCCCTCAGCATCCCTATGTATAAAGCAGGGGCACAGACCAAGGGTGCTGTCAGCTTTCTGTTGCTGTGACAAAGCATCTGAGAGAATCCCCTTAAAAGGAAACAGGGTTTCTTTTGGCTCATGGCTGCATAGGTCTCAGTCCATGGCACCTTAGCCCTGTTGCTTTGGGCCTGTGACAGCACAGTAGGACATCCTGGCAGCTGGAGCACATGACAGAGGAGGCTGCTCATCTCTGGGTAACTGGGAAGAGGGTGGGTAGGACTGGGCTGGGTCCCAATATCCCCCTCAAGGTCACACCCCTAATGATCTCATTCCTTCCAGGAGGCCCCACCTACTAAAGTTTCCATTATGTCCCAAGGGCCACAGGCTGGTGACCAAGCCTTTAGCACATGGGCAATGGGGACATTTGACATCCAAACCACAATACCAAGTGATCATTAGCTGGGGGCTAACCCCCGGTCTCCGGGCCAACCCCTCCCCACAGGCCAGGCCTGGGGAGATTGACTGCATTCTGCAGGACACCCACTGTAGGCAGCTGCCTCAGCCAACATGGAAGTCCTTAGCAGAGGCTCTTTTATTTCACGGGGGGTGGTACCAGTGATTGATCTCAGGGATTCTTGACCACTGAACCCCATCCCCAGCCCAATTTTGAATTTGATTTAGGCTCAGGGTCTCACTGATTTGCTTAGTGCCTTGCCATTGCTAAGGCTGATTTTGAAATTTTTGATCCTCCTGCCTCAGCCTCCCGAGGTGCAGGGATTCCAGGAGTGCACCACTGCGTTGGCCAAGGGGCTCCTTTTGGGCAGTGGGGTTTCCTTGGAGAGAAAGCTGACCCTGTCCTGGGGTCATCCCTGATTTGCCCACACAGCAGTGCTTTGTTACTTTTTCTTTTCTCTGGAGGGCAACTCAATTCATACCTAGTAAACATAGCCCCACAGGTTCTCTGATTAAGAATAGTGCAGAGCTGGGGGGCAGTGGTACATGCCTGTAATCCCAGACACTCTGGAGGCTGAGGCTGGAGGATGGCATGTTTGAAGCCAACCTTAGCCATTTAGTGAGGCTCTGAGCAACTCAGTGAGACTCTGTCTGTAATGAAGTATTTTAAAAAGGGCTGGGGATGTGGCTCAGTGGTAAAGCACCCCTTGGTTCAACCCCTGGTACCAAAAGAGAGAGAGAGAGAGAAGTGAAGAAATAAGGGAAAACAAAACTCAAGCTAAGATCTTAACCCTGCAAACGCAGCTGGTAGAGAAACGTGCTGACTTCAGGGCTATGAGGATTCACCTCACCAAGACTCAGGTAGCAAATGCTCTCCAAACCTGTCACCCTCAGGGCTGGGTGAGCTCCGCGGTAGAGCACTTGCCTAGCATGTGCAAGGCCCTGGGTTCAATGCCCAGTGCGGCAACAAAAAGAATTTCAAAACCCCATGTGATCCTCAGGTCCAGGGAGAGCAGTCAGAGCAGCTGTCTGCCCCTGAGACTGGGCCTGGGAGGACTCACTGGGAGGATGCCAGGGGGCTCATCAAAGGTCCGGGGAATTGCCACCAGTGCGGCCAAGGTCACTCCTAGATGGCAAAATGAAACCTGTGAGCCACGTTTTCTGTGACTCTCAGGAATCCCTTCCACACCTCTGTCCTTAAAACAGGGAAGAGTAATAATGTCACTCAGTCCCTTTGTAGTGCTGGGACCACAGTGGTCTTTAGAGGAGATCTCATGGCTGCCCTGGGTCACCCCCTGCTTCACATCCCCTTGGTGACCAGTGGTCTCTTCCCACCTGAATGCTGTCCAGACCCGACTCCTGGGGTGCAAGCCTTCCCCTCCACCCTTTACCAGTGCTCACCAGCTGCCCTGGGGCATGGGAGGCTGTGACCCAGGCTTGGGTAGGGCTTCCCCCTTAGCCAGAGCCGTCCTGAGAGCCCCAGGCTGCAGCCCCAGCCTGGAAGTGGCTGCCTGGAACAGAGCAGGAGGTTGCTCCCTGTGGCCCCTCTGGCCCCTCTCTTCCTCCTGTGGAAGGAGCATGTGAGGAATGGCTTGTCCTTAACCCTGTGCAGAAGCTTCCAAAGAAACCGCTTCAAAGCCCTGGAGCAGGGGAGGGTTTTGAAAGGTTTGTGGAGCCATCTGAGAAGAAATGGCAGAACTTCAGAGATGAACAAGAGAGCAGGAGTTCCAAGCCTCTTTCGATGGAGTTTCTAGCAAAACAGGATGTTGGTTGCAGGAGCCAGATGCAAGCCAGGCTCAGATGACCCCATGGAGTACCATCAGGCGACCAATGGCCACTTGAAAACTGTATCGTAAAAGAGCTTCCAGTCCTGAAGCGCAAACTATGCCAGGGGCCTCCAGGCTAAATGACAGAAGCAGGCACACAATGACACATGGCCTGTGACCTCACTCATGGAGAGTATAATACAGATGTACCATAGAAGTAGAAAACATTATTGTGACCAATATTTTCATAATGATGATTGTTAGGATGGCCTTTCATGTTGGTTGTGATAATTGACAGCTGTCATTTTACAAATAATGTTGATCAAACGCTCCCTCTGGGCCATGCTCTAGGCCAGCCACTCTACCTGCCTTGCCTACCTGATCCTCACAGTGTCCCCAAGAAGCCAACACAACAAACCAGAAAGCACAATGTCCCTGCTAGCAAGTGCAGGACCTAAGTCTTGAACCCAGACACAGAGACCAACCAAATTCAATGAAATATTTACTGGAATACTGGTAGAAATCTAGGAGAAGAGGCTGTGGCCTAGAAATGGGGAGGGTTGGCTTCAATCCTCAAAACCCAAAGCTGTCAAGATGGTTCAATTGACCATCCACGTTAGAAACTACTCTCCAACGAAATATGCCCCAAACATTGTCAAAACAGAGGGACCGATTGGGAGGAAATGGCAACCCAGTAGAATAGGAGGCACGAGGAGAAACACAGATGAGCACTATGCACGGGAGGAGGTCACTGGAACACAGCTGGCAAGAAGATGAACACAGGCTCAAATGATGTGTTTTATTTATTTATTTTTTACCCAAATTAAGGATGTTGATAATATGTGCTGGGAGGGGATAGGAAGATAAGCTTTTTTCATACACTTTGGAGGCACATTTAACATTATCCATGAAACTTAAAAAATGCACGAACGCTATGCTCCCTACAACACAGAAATTCAGGTCTTGGGACGTGCCCTGGGAAGCTCCCAGAAGGAAGTTCATTTCAATGCCGTGTTAAATTATAAGACGTGTACAATGCAATGGCCATTGGCAGGAAGTCTGTGGCCACAGTGAATAAGGAGGCACGTGCTGACTGCAAGTTCTTAGGACCTGTGGGTGGAAAGAAGACCCTGGACCACATGTTTCAGCTGTGGGACACAGACACAGCCCTGAACATAGGCTGGTCCAGCGGCACTGTGCATCTCTCCAGATCCACACGGTGTGGAAACCGCAGCCATCACTTGGCTTTAGGGACAGTAGCTGAGGTGATTTTCTTTTCTGAGAGATAGGGGACCACGGGTGACTCCCTAATAGACAGATGACCAGAGCCACCTCTGGGGAGAGTCTGGGCCAGGAGGTGATGGGAGAAGAGGAATTCGATCATCTGTTTCCATTTTTCTGTGATTTGGTTCAAGTGGTAAAGCCCTGCTATTTATTAATTAATGGATCAAATAGGTTCATCATTGTTTTAGAGTACAATTAGGTGCCTTCAAACTTTAGGCTACATGGGCACATTTGAGAACGGTTCCAGCCATTCTCTCATCCTTTGGGTCATTCCCCTCCTATGTCCTGTGAGACATTTTCTATGTGAGGCTTGAAGAAGAAGAAGAAGAGAATATTCTGTAAAGAAAACCTTATGATCTGTGCATTATAAAATTGAATGGGTTCATTCAGAAATCAGAAGTTCTATTGAAAGCTCTTTGCATGAGGCAAATAAAACTTATTTTTAGGCATCCTGGTGAAGACAAGGTTTTATCTTTTTGTCTCATGTCTGTGTTTTTCTTTTTATTTGTTAGAATGAAATCCATAGGTTGGCAGACCATTCTATCAGATGTGTACCTAGATGACATTTCAATTACCCACTTTTACATGGTAGACATTTTGTACATGAACACTGCCTGTCTGCAACTTTTTTTAAAACAGGACTGGGCTCAGGAGCCCAAATACCAATGTTAGCTGGAACATGTTCTCCAGTTTGGCCTATCTGTCAGTATTCCCTGAGGTCATCTGTTCCATGAGCTTCGTTACTCCTGCTCCCTCACCAGCTTTCATAGAAACCACATGCTGTCTATGAGTCAGAGACACCAATCTCACAACATAGCATTCTTTGAGTATCCAAAGTCCCACTTTTCACTTCGCCATGCCTGACATTGTCGGTAATATTTACCGGCAAATGTGAGATTTTCAAAGATCCAATTCTATGTGCTCCTTTCTCAAAGAGCCTTAGGCAGGGCTATAGCATACATAAATATGAAGGAAAGGCCTAGTTTTTAAAATGTCATCCATCGAATAGTTGACACATATCTGAGATATTTTTTATTTTGGAGGAGGTATTATTTAATAGGGAAATCCAACAGCTACATGATAGTGAAATGAGAAGTCTTGCATCCATTTTATTCTTTGTGATGATTTTGATGAGTAAGGATAAGATACTTCCTTGTTCCAATGAAGATGTTGCCCACTTCTGTGAATGGATGCACCGTGTCACCCACTACTTGCATATCTGCATGTTGTGCTTGACATTACCATCGTACTCGGCAGGTGGCAGAAAGTCAATACTGAAGTTCAGCTCTGGTGTTCTAGCAGCTGTGCTGCAGATCCTTGGTGTGCCACCTTGTGCAATCCATGCTGCTCTGTTCATGTTCCTATTGACTTCCTGGTGATGAGCATCATGGTCTCCTGGTCTTGAGAATGGCCAAGCATTTCTCTGTGAATGTGGAAGGTGGGCATGTGGAAGGCTTCAGGGAGGAGGGATCATTGATCATGTACTCTAATCCATGTGCCTGTTTAATGACCTGTTTTTCTTCTTGGGTTTTAAGGGAGACACTGCCCTCAAACACTTCTGTGCAGCTGGGAATGCAGGCTTCTGCTTCACCTTGAAGGAAGCATTCATGAATCCTTTCCAGAAGACATGAGAAGAGAGAGTGAGCCTCTGGTAACATGCAGGTTCCTTGCATTGCCCATGGGCTAGAGGAGAGAAGAGTTGCTTCATGAGATTTGATCCCCTTTTTCCTGAAAAGTTCCACACGGAGGTGAGTCCCCAGCATGTTTAGACATCATTTCAGACATCTTTGTTGATGGAAATGAATCACACCCCCTGATGATGTGGAAGAGCTGAAGATGGGTTTGCTATGAATTTTCTATTTCATTTCTCAGGGCCTGAGTCAAGCCAGCCATTGTGCTGTCAGCGCATGAGCTGCTGGTCAAATGTGAGGAAGTGGTCTTGCTTTATGAAAACACCATCCTGAGTCAGTGAGCCAGAGGCAGCCTGCAGTCCCTGTTTTCCTGTAAAGGCAGATTGCTGTGGATGGCCTCTGGCCTCATAATGCAGCCCTGCTCAGAGTAGGGGATTGAGGGTCCAGGCAGATCCCAGTTCCTTTTGACCTTTATTGCCATTGGGCCACCCCAGGGTCCTTGGACTCTACCTGGTCTTCTGGCCTGGGTCAGGGCATGTGAGGTTTGGAATCCCCCTCTGTGGCAGGATCCCAGGCCCCCCAGCCACTTGAGGGCAGCACATCCTTCCCTAATTGTGTTAGAGGGGGAGGATTCTCCCGCCCATCCTCATCCATGCTCATCCCTCATTTTGTAGCTTCGCACCTTAGGACCTTTATTCATTGACTTACGCTAAGATGAGTCAATCAGCAGTCTCCCAAGGGTTTACATTGTGGTAATTGACACCGAACATCTGTTTTGTAATTAAACCATTTTGGAGGACACAGTTGAGTGGCATTAAGCATGTTCATGTTGGTGTATAGGCGTCACCACCATGCATCTCCAGAAGTCACGTGGACATACTCTTGCCATCAATGCAGAATTCTAGTGCCCTTGAGGCCCAGGAAAAGAACATTGTACTTTATCTTTTTATGAACCTGATAATTGAGAATCTGAGATAAGTGAAATCCTACAAAATTTGCCTTTCTCTGGACACGATCATTTTCAAGGGATGCAGTTCACCCCCACTCGTGGGCATATCAGGTCCACTGCTAACTCGGCGGGTGTTTCAATTGCACTCTCGGTGACGGTGGTGACTGTGTGCACATGAGCTGTGTGTCCAGCTCAGATCCCAGGATCTAGGGTCTTTGGTTCCACGCAGCCTATAGGTTGCCTGTTCCTCCAGGTGTCTGCAGGCCAGTGGCACGAAGGCCCTGGGCCTGGTGGTTTCTTTAGGTGAGTGCAATACGTGTCCACAGTGTCGTGGGACATGATGGACTATAAATAGAAGCAATGCCTGGATACTCCTGGGATCTCAGTAGGCTCAGCCTGTGTGCTGAGAATTGTTGTGACCTCCTAATTAATGGAACCCCAGAATCCCAGAGAAAAGGGCAAGTCCAGAGCAGTGGAACCTCACTGTCTCTGAGAGAACTTTTGGGGTGGGGGGCAGGGATACATTGATGTGAGGACGCTGATGCAGAGTCACGTGCTCCGAATCCAGGTAGAGGTGCTCAGGAACAGCCTGGGCTGGCACGTGGGTTCCCCACCTGCACACCTGTGGAACATCTCGGGGCTCTGATTAGCACAGCAGCCTGACCACGTGAGGGCATCTGCTGTCTCTGCGTACAGTGAGCTGGGTTTTCTTCACGTCCCTCAACAATTCCACATAACACCAGCTCTGAACCCAGAGTCCTGGGCACTTAGTTGAGGCTCCATCAGCTCCCACCTCTCTCTACCTGACAGAGCCCTCCTGGCTCCCTCTGCACTCATTACATTGAAGATGAAACCCTGGAGGGTGGGACTTCCCGTCATCCAGAAGTTCCCAAACACATTCCACTGTGCCTGGAACTCAAATGGTTGGGGGGGCCACAAGCACCCTGGCATCCATGTGTGGGAACCATGGTAGTATAATCAAGAAACAGGAAGGAGAGGGGTTGGACTGATCAGTACAGATGGCAGGGCCTAGTACAGAGTGGAACGGAGAGTTCTCACCCGGGGTGATTGTTGTGATGTGCACAAATGCTCTGCTGGTGCTGGGGTGCCCGCATGGTTTCTGGGGTCTTGAAAGGCTACAGATGCCCACAGAGTGTTCTCAGATGCACAGTGGGAGGCCCGTTGCAATATGTACATGTGGAAGAAGTAGGAGACCCCCTTAGTGTGGAGGTGCCATCTAGAAGGCAGCCTCACTTCTCTGAAAAAGTTGATTGGAAAAAAAGGGTCCGTACCTGTGCCCAAAGGGCCATATATGCTCCTGGAAGTTGGTGGTGGAAATAGTTCTCCATCCATTAATCACTCCCTCACTCACTAATGTCCTTGTGTCCTTGAGAAAGGCTCTCCCTGTCCTGGTTTTCCTGAATAGAAATCCTCTTGCCTCTTGGGTGAATAGGGTTATGGGTTGTGCAGAGGGTGGTGGTTTACTGAGCATCTTAGAGACTGTCCTTTATGGAGCCTAATGATCCCAACTGGAGAATGAGGCCAGGGTCCTAACTGTGGTTAGTGTGAGGACACCATGGGTTCAGAGAGGGAAAGAAGGACAAGGGAATCTCAGATGTCCCTTCATGGCCCCTGGAGTTAGAGGACTTACCCCTTTGCACCTGGGATCAGGAGACCTCATTTCCTCCAGGACACGCACACTCAGACGTTAATCTTGAGTGTGGGTTCCTTTCTGGGGTCCAGGGCTGTTGTTAGCCACCAGGAATGACAGTGCTCTCCATGCTGAGTGGAGCCAGTTTTTGCCAGGAAAGAGCCCGTGGTCACGCCTTGTGCAAAGCACCCCACGCCAGGGGCTCCCATCCCTACATTCCTGTCCTGAAAGGAAACCACTCAGAGGCAAGGTGGGTCCAACCACCTCCCATGTGTTCACTCATCACTGTGTTCCAGCATCACCCCAGTTCACAGTCCTGATGGGATTGGATGTGGCTCAGAATGTCACCTTCATGAGCTCTACCCTGCCACAGCTGCAGTTCTGCAGTGGGAGAAACTCAAAACCTCAAAACACATGCACATGAAAGAAAAGAGCAAGAGCCAGAGCCCAAACAGGGCCACATGTGGCAAGGACAGCTGGAGTGCCTAGGTTGGGACTCAGAATTATGTCAGTGGGGTGGCATTGCTGCTGACACCAGCATGATAACAGAGAGCCAGCCCTGCTCATTTTGCGGAGCAGTGTGTTGGGGAAGGCAGAAGAAATTGAGAGGCAGGATTGAGTTTGGCCCTAGGAGGAGGTTGGGTAAAAGGCCAGTGTGAGTTGGAGGGCCTGGGCAGATAGAGAGAGGCCAGGGCACACCCCAAAGCCTGGAGACTGCACTTGATGTCCAGGGTTGTGAAACACCACCTCCCCTCTTACTCACAACTGAGAGCAAGGGGCATTGATGAGTTCAGTTTGTGTGTGGCTGCATCCAAGGTGGCTCGGCTAGGCACCTCTGTTTCCTTGACTCAGGAGGCTGGGAGTCCAGGCTCCACTGAGGCTGGGCTGGGAGGATCGGACTCTGAGTTTATGCCTGTGTTCCTGGTAGGATCCATGTTGGCTGAGCCTCAGTGTTTTTGCAATGAGAGGATGGGTGACTGTCATGTCTTTATCACAGGACACACTTGCTAAATGGATTTGTTTGCTCTGGGGAGGAAAGAGAGAGAAGGGAGTGGTGCTGGAGACAGGGATGCAGACAGGGGTCATAGACTTGGCATAACTCAGTCTTGGAGGTGATATCCCATCACCTGTACCCACTTCAATTCCCATGAATGCAGAGGCTGAGCCCCCTTGAGGTGAGGGGTGAACCGGTTCTGGGCAGCAGGATGCTGTGGTACCTCGGAGTCTCTGTGAGACCCCAACACTAGACACACTTGGCCCTTTTGAAATCTTAGGAGAAGCCTTGGGAAGTTGTATGGCAGAGGGGAGCAGCCTCTGCATCTCAGTCCCCTCCAACTTGCCATGGTGTAGAGAGGGAACTGCAGCCATGATGGGACGGACATTGGCCACGTCCCTGTGTGGGACACAGGCCTGATTGAGTTGGGGTGCATTCTTTGTCTCTGCCCTTCTTGTGATTGTCCCATCTCTACATTTGTGCTTTAGCCACCTGTGAGTCCCATCTCTGGTTTCAGAGAGAATAGAGGGTGTTATGGGCCAATAGACACAATAAACCCTAGAGATTAGATGCTACCCTACTTTCCAGAAAAGACTGGGCACACCATGAGTTGCACAATGATGGGACCAGGGTCCAAAAGCTGCTGAGAGGGAAGGACTGGTTGTGAATGCATTTTTGAAGGCTCCAAGCTGGAACTCTAGTGGCACCAAGCAGGGCAGATGCTGGTGGGGATGTTTGGGTAGTTGTTGGTGAACACCTGCGCACCTGAGATGTTTAGGCATGGAGGAGAAATCAGCAGCTCATAGGGCTTTTGAAAGTGGTCTTATGTGAAAAGAGGCTCAGGTATGGGCACAGGAAATGACATCATTGCCTTGACAATGGATCAAACAGAACATGGAACCCTGGTATCCAGGCACCCACTTAACTGACCAAGCCATCCGAGCTCATTTGGTTGGAGAAACTGGAGGGAGAAGGATGTTCTCCTGTGGTTGCAAACAATGCCGAGCCTCAGGCTCCCAGGAATCTCAGGGGGGCCAACTAGCCCTTTTGTGGATGCACTGGGTGAGGCTTCATCTTAGACGCCAGAGCCTCTGGCGATTGTCGCAGAGGAGCTCAAGAGTAACAGTGAGTAGCACAGGGCAGGTGAGCCCAGCAGGCCCTCTAGTCTGATCCCTGATGAATGGCCCAGGACTCCTATTCTGACTGTGTGTGTGTGGGTGTGTGTGGGTGTGTGTTTGTACTGATGGGAACTGTCCCATTGTGCTTTGACTCTAGTGTATTGGCACAAGTCATTTTTCTGTTTGTCACCATTTCCATTTTAAACCAACATTCTTGGTCCCAACACAGGGTGAAAATGATGAGAACACGGAGGAGCCCTTCAGGGTACAGAGCCTTGAACCTTACAGGCAGGACCAGCTTAGGAATGAGCTCCTGCCTGTCATTTGTGGGAGGAACCTACATTGCAGCGGCAACATGGGGTTAATCTCCTGGGATTCCATCCCCACCCATCAGGTGCTGGATCTCTTGTTCCCAAGGTAAGCACCAGACCACCAAGCCCAAGTGTGTAGCCCCCTCATGCCTGGGTCTTGGGGCTGCCATGTACCTCTCAGGGACCCAAAGGTTTGTGATACCTAATGAGATAGAGGACCACACTCATAGTGGAATGTCAGTCCCGAATGGGACGAGTCCTGGAGGTGCCTGCCACAGCCTTGCAAGGGGAGTGAACTCCGCTCTCAGGCAGAGAAACCATCCTGACTCCAGCTGATCCACAGAGGTCCGTGGAGCAGTCCCCACACACTGGGCACCACAGCTCAATGGTGTGCACTGAGCTCATTCCCAGGTGGACTCAGCGAGGCCAGGTGGTCTTTCTGGTGTGATATTGGCTTTGTGAAGAACGTAGATCTGTGCCAGAGGCGTCTCAAAACTCAGGCCTTGGGAAAAGCACTTTTGGGTTAATAAAGACATGTTAATTTCCATAGTGGGACAGAGCATCCTAGCTGGGACATAGCTGGACAGGGGCTTTGGACATGGCGGCTCCCACACCCAGAGATATGTGGGAATCAGCAGTTTGGGCTCATTCACTGATGAACATGGAGAAAGCACCCACTGTGTGAAGACACGTTTCCAGTCACATTTCATAATTCATTGAAAAATAGGGTGCAAATGACTGCCATTGTGTCCCTTTTCATGGGGGTCAGCCTCAAACCGCAGGTGCCATGAGTACATATCCTACATGTGACTGCATCCCTGACTCCATGGGGCATAAGTGCACGTTGTCCTCTTCAGTGACTATGGTGGACCCCTGGACCAACTTCAACATGGAATGGGCTTGGGGTCAAGAGGGTGGGCTCCTGTTTCCAGAATAGGGACCTGCAAGGTGATTTGACTTGGGAAGGCTGAGGAAAGACTGCTCTCCCCAGTGTAGGGTCAGAGGTTTTCTCTGGAGGCCGTGGTGAAGGCAAGGCCAGGGTTTTGCTGACTCCACACCTTCCTCCCCACAGTGCCTCACCTTCCTTCCTGGGGACCTGGGTGAACCTCTACTCCGAGGCTTCCCATCAGCCTCCAGGCTTTCTGAGTCTGCAGCAGCTGCTATCCATGTGGCTCCTGCTGGGAGGCTTGAACCTGGAACACCAAGCACACCACCTCCTGGCCGCAATTGAAGATGGCAAATCAAGCCAGGCAAAGCCTGAGAGCCAGGCGGACTGTGGTGAGTACCTAAGGGTATATGAGGAAAGGTCCGACTGTTGTCCCACTGCAGGAAGTCTGTATGCCTGGTGTTGGGCTGGAAATTAGGACAAGCCTTTGTCCATTCAGGAAGTGACCCCAGTCTGCAAAGAGGTCCTGTGTGGGCCAAGGGCCTGAGTTCTTCCTGGCAGCAGAGGTATTGTCTGTCTGTGGGAAGGTCAGGGCAAGGCAGTCATGTTGGCATCTTTTCTCCTCTAGCTACAAGCTCAGTTCCTGTCACGGCTCCTCAGCCAACCCCAGAGCCAGAGCCTTCTCCCAGGGAAGGGGCAGAGCCGGAGTCCAGGACATCAGGGGTCTCTACTCGGTCCTCCCCAAGGCCCCAATATAACAAGCGGATGAGAGGCAGGTGCCTCATTCACGTCTACCTGGAAAAGGAAAGGACAACACAGTATAGGAGCATCCTGGTGAGTCTTCGAGCAGGGGAGTCTCCTGGGAGCCCACAGTGGGGAAGACCGAGTCCACAGCAAACACTTTGGACTAGGCCTGTCTTCTTGAACTGGAGCTTCTGGAAGGTCAGGAAGGAGAGCAGAAAGTGAGCAAGAGAGAGGCGGGAGAGCAGCAGCATGCCAGGTCTGGGTGCGAGTGGGCCTGCGTGTTTTGGGATGTGCAGGTCAGAAGTGCAGGAGTGAGTGCTGGGTTCAGAGGAGGTCAGAGAAATATCGAGGGTACAGGCCATCCTCTACTGACCTTGGTATTGAGGAGGAGTATATTGAACCGTGGAGGTTGAAGCACAGGAGTTGGCAGTCATTTTCTTGTGTGTGGGAGGGGATATGTTGCTGGTTGAAGGGAAGGGAGCCATTGTAGAATGATTAGGGTGGGTAGGTGTGGGTCACAGAGAACTGGGGGCCTTGGAGGGGCCCATTAGTGTCCTAGTTTGCATGTATGTGAATAGAGATTTAGCGGCTCTCTCTGCAGAATTTTCCTGGGTGTGGAGTATCCATCATGAGACTCTGGTGTCCACCTCCAGGGGAGCTATGTTGAACCACTGTACCTGCTGGGTCCGAACCTCCTGACACCCTAGCAAGCACTGACACTCTCGAGCCCAGCAGCTTCCATGCCTATCATTAAAGAGTCCTAGTGTGTGTTGTGCCCTGGCTGTCAGGACCAAAGCACCTAGGGTTTGTGCCTGGTCCATACAAAAATGCAGCTGCATCCCAGACCAGAGCAGGGATATGGAAGTGCACTGGACCATTCCTCCCATCTTGATGGGACTAGAGTGTGTCTGTACAAAGTCTTTTGGTCCTTATTCCCTTGTCCCTGTAGGGCATAGCAGGTTGAAGCAAACTCTTGTACTAAGATTGGACTAGAGGCTCATAGGAAGACCCCCACATGATCACATGAAGGCCTCAGGTAGCAGGGTATCAAGATGGTGCCCTTGTGTTGAGAGCTCACTTGTCTCTGATTGTCCTTGAGCACTGTCCTCTGGGTAGCTACTCCCAAATTCCCTCTCTGATGAGCTTTCTCCAACCCTGCTCAGGTGACCTGCCAGGACAGGGCTCCAGTCATCATCCGCAGGGCCTTAGATGCACACTTGCTCCAGCAGGAGGACCCAGAAAACTACGAGCTTCTGCAAATTCTCTCGAACCATCAGAGTAAGTGGAACCATCAGAGGGTAGGGAGCAGTGAGTCACAGTGGGCTCACGATAACTGGGAGCCAGAACACAGTGTGCATTGACCCAGTGCCCAGGATGAGTATGGTGGGACTTGTGCATAAAACAAAGTGTAATGATGGGGCATAAATCTGCAGGTTCTTCATGTTCCCCAGGGGCTGTGGACCTGCCTATCATGTGTTCTTTCCTTGGCCTGAGGAGGCATTGCAAAGCTATTATCCACAAGGGGCCAAGAAGAGAGGCTTCTTTGTCTTGTGTCAAAGAAGACAGACAACCACAGGGTGCCTACTTTGGTGGCCTTTCCTGACCTAGATGAGTACATGAGAAAAGCAGTTCAATGAAGAATCATTTCTGGCTTCCAATCTTTCTATTCATTGCAAACTGAGTTTACTTAGGACCAGAGGCCATTTCTAGAGAGAAGAGTGTGGTAGAATAGAACCCTTCACAGCTTGTAAACTCTTCTTGGAGAGAGAGAGAGAGAGAGAGAGAGAGAGAGAGAGAGAGAGAGAGAGAGAGAGAGAGAGAGAGAAAGAGAGAGAGAGAGAAAGAAGAAGAAGAAAGAGGAGGAGGAGGACGAGGAGGAGGAGGACAAGGATGAGGAGGACGAGGAGAAGGAGGACATGGAGGAGGAGAAGGAGAAGTAGAAAAATGAAAATAAGTTGAAGGAGGAGACCATGAATAAGAAGGTCAAGATGACTTTAAGAAGAAGCATGAGGAGAAGATGAAGAAGAACAAGAACAAGAAGGAGAAACACAAGCCGAACAAGAAGTATAACAATAAATTGATTAAAAATGTGAATGAGAATTAGACTCATGAGGAGAAAATGCAGAAGTGGGGAACTCAAGAGAAATATATATCTCTGGATGGCACAGCCCTGCTGTGGACATCCTCCACCTACGCTCAACACACCTCCAAACCATACCCCTCCAATTAGTGTAGCCCTGTATGAGTGGATGAATCCACTGGCAAGGTGGAGGCACCCACCATCAAGTGCTTTTCCATAAACTGACCTGTGATCATTGCTGCAGTGGGGAGAAAAATTTGAACACATGAGTCTTTGGGGACCAATCCAGATACAAACTCTAGCTGTTTGTCTTTGGTGGGTCCAACGTGAACTAAGAAGGTCTGGGGTACAAGGGGCTATTTCCTTGAAAGGTGTTCCTGTAGGGGACCTCCTGTGCATAGAGGGTCCTCAGGGAGGAATCAGTGGGGAGTCTTTGGTGCAACAGTAGCTGGATTCGGGGGCTCTCAGGTCTGTGTGTGAGACCTGAGCTGGCAGAGGCTCTCAGATGTGGGGGATGTTGGGTAGTGTATTACTTGAGTGTCACCTACCACGCCTCTGCCCCTGCCTCTCCAGAGCTGAGGATCCCTGCTGATGGAAACGTATATTACGCCCTGGATGGCAGAGTGGATTATAACTTTCTTCTTCAGGAAACAGCTGCCAGCAAGTTGTTTAAAGTCAAGCCAAAGGAGGTAAACAGCCACCTTCTTCAGTCTTTACTCCTGGTGCCACTCCACATCCTCCAAGGGGACAAGAACCTCAGGTTCTGGATGGATGTTTTAGAATGCCCACAGAGCCAACTACCAGGCTGGGTGGGGTGCAGGTGCTGGGCTTTGCTGATGTTGTCATCCCCCACAGTTCTTGGAGCCTTCTGTGGCAGTGGCATCCAGGATCCCAGCAGCTGTGAGCAGCAGCTCTGTGGTGGCTGCAGGACCATTGCCCCAGGCCACCCAAACCAATGAGTGGTGCGTGAGAAAAGTCACCAGTAACAGCTCCTCACTGCTTCACTCCAGCGAGCAGGTGGAAGACAGCCGCTTTGTCCACGTCCTCCTAGAGGGACAGAGCCTGAGGGAGACAAAGCGCATCCTGGTAAGCCCGACAGCAGGGCTGCCTCCTGGGTGTCCCCACAGTGGAAGGCAGGAGACACAGCTAACCCTGGGGCTGTGGTGGGAAATTAAGAAGAGAGAGGTCAGTCTTAAGGGCTTGACCTGAGTGGGGAGAGCCTCAGCATGCCCAGCTGCAGCGGTGAGTGGGCCTGTGTATTGTGGGTTTGGCAGGCCAGAAGTGCAGACGGAAGTGCTGTGGACAGATGAAGGCAGAGATATGTCCAGGGTGCAGGCTGCAGTGCCTAGAACTTGGTATTCTCAATGAGTGAGGTTGGAGCAGAGGAGCTGGCAGTGACTTGTCACATGTGTAGGAGGGGGTGTGTTCCTGGTGGCAGGGAAGAGAACCTCCTTAGCATGACTAGGTGTGAAAATTTGGGGTCGGGATCACCTGGGGGGTCATGCCAAACTTCGGAATGTCAGTCTTTGCATGTATGTAAATACGGAGCTAAAGGGGTTCTTGGCAGAATTTCTATGGATGTGCAGTAGACACGCTAATGCTGCAGGTGTCCAGCTGCAGAGGAGACATGTTCAGTGACTGCCAGTGCTGAGTCAAGTACATCATTAGAACCAGACCCACACCGAGCTTCCAGAGCCCAGGGCCTCTCCAGGCTATCATGAAGCACTCAAGTGCACACTCTTGCATCTGAGTCTGTTTTGTGTAGTGGCAGTCAGGACCAAAATTTTCAGTGCATCTGCCTCTTCCACCCACAAAGGCAGCCTGCATCCCAGAGCACACTTGGTGCGCAGATCCCTGGCCCATTGCTGTCATCTCAGTGAGATGAGAGTGTGTCTGTGCATAGGCAGTTTGGTCCTTTGACCTGAGTGGAATGTGGCTCCCCAGGGGGAGGGGAGATGGCAGGTACAGGCAGATATTTGTACCAGGATTGTTCTAGTAGCACGTTGCAAGAACCCAGGCGGTATATGGAGGCCACACTCAGGTAGCAGGATAACAAGATTGTGCCCTTGTATATGTAGCTAACATTTCTCCTGAATGTTTGACCACAGTCTTCTGGGTAGCTCCTCTAAAAGCCATTCTCTGATGACATTTGTCCCACCCTGATCTAGGTGACGTGTCAGGAGAGGGTGACAAGCCTCATCCGCAGGGCCTTGGACCAAAATTTGTTGCAGCATGAGGATGTGGACAACTTTGAGCTGCTGAGAATGATGTCTCTGCATGACAGTAAGTAGGACAATCAGACAGTGGGGAGACATGATCCACAGTGGGCTCAGGATAACTCACAGCCAAGAGAAAGTGGGCCTTGGCCCTAAAATAGCCAGAGTGTGGTGGGCCTGGTGCAGGAAACCAAGTGCAGTGATGGGCGTGTCCAGTGTGGACGAGTTCAATGAGGCCCCAGGCGGCTGCTGGACCTCTCTAAATGTGTTCTCCCCTGGACCTGGTCTGGCAATGCAAAGCTAATATCGATGAGGGCAAGGCAGAGAGAGGCTCAATCTATCATCAGTTTGGTTTATGGCTCACTGATAAGGATGCCTTCAAATGAAGAGGAGCAGAGCATGGGTCCTGATTGGATCAGCATTGCTATGGACGGAAGCCGCACAGGTCCCAATCCATGGCCAGGATATGAGAAGTCCTGCCTACTCAAGAATGTCAGGATTGCAGCAACTGGGAACAGGACTCAGTGAAGAGGAAGTCAAGGCCAGGGGACAGCCTGTTTGGGTTCTTTTTGGAACAATTCCAAGTCCTCTGTGCCTGGGTGCCCATCTCCTGAAGATATCAGAATGGCCAGGTTATTATTCCTTCCAGCAACAAAGAAGGGCATCTGAAGAACAGAGGCCACAATGCTGAGCTGTCCACAATGCCAGTGCTCTTTCCTTTCTTGTGAGCCCGACACTCCTAGCCTCCACCATCCCAGCCTGTCCACAGTAGAACACACCATCTGTCGAGCACGTAAGTGAGTTTTCCCATTTTCACACACTGCCTCATTTGAGTTGGCTCTGTCTCACACATGAGGAAGACTGAGGTGCAAGGAGCTGGGCAAGGGGCAGTGTCTGCGAATCTCAGGGACTTGGGAGGCAGTGCAGGGGGAAGGGGATTTCCAAACAGCCTCAGAAACTTAGGGAGACCCTGTACCCAAGTCAAAAGGCCTGGGAATGGTCTCAGTGCTTAAGTGCCTCTGGCTTTATCCCTAGTAAAAAAATAAGCCAGTCAAAAGGAATTACCAAACCGAGAATCTACAAAGGTGATTTCAGAAACAGACTTTCAACCCAAGCATCAGTTGAGAGCAGGCTCCAGACCAGGGGAGGTTTGTGTGTAAAAGACGTCAAAAGGGAGGACTACGGGGGGCCTGGAACCCACTAGGTGTGATGGCATCTATGCCTTATGGCAGGAGGGTGGCAGTGATGCTGGCCCTCTCCTAGATTTTGGAAACCTTGTTTTCATTGGGGAAGCTTTATGGAGGTGGAATCTATTTTAGCAATCCTGGTCCAGATGAGGTGCTGACTACCACAGGTAGAAGCCTATCCAGAATGCGGTGTCTGTTATTCAGTCTTTCCTGACTGTGACAATGACAAAGAAAGGAAGTCACTTGTCTTTGGTCTTGGTTTCACTCCTGGCCATTGATTGAGAACTGATTTCATCTTGGACTACTGAACAGAGGCTGCATCTGGGCAGAAGAGTGTGATAGATTTGAACTCCTCAGGACGCCCCACCATTGCCAGAGAAAGAAGGAGAAGGAGGAGGAGGAGAAAGAGACACTCCTGAGTGGGGAGAGGATCACACGATAAAGAGCAGGAGGCAGAAGAAGAAAAAGAAGGAGGTGAACAGAAGGAAGGGTGGAGGGAGATACACAAGAAGAAGAACAAGAAGGAATCATGTAAGAACAGGAAAAAGACCCAGAAAGAACTACAAGAAGATGCAGGACAGAAAGAAGAGCCAGAAGTAGAACAAGAACCAGAATAAAAGTACCAAGCAGACAGCTCCTGATGAGAAACAAGGGGAAGGAGAGCGATCCTAGAAAACAATAGAGTTCTCCAGGGCACCACCCTGCTCAAGTCCTCCCATGTCCATGCCCAACACACCTCCCCTCCGTGTATTCATCCATGAGTGGATTCATCCAGGGCAAGGGGATGAATTCCCCCACCATCCAACGCTTCCCTGAATGCCCATGTGTGAGCATGGCTGCCCTGGGGAGAAAGGCCTAAGCACAGGAGCCTTTGCCAATCCTGATGCAGATCCTGGCAGTGTCCCTTTGGCAGATCCAACCTGCACTGAGAAGTTCTGGGCCCAAGGTGCTGTTTCCATTGCCAGGTGCTCTTTTGGTTTAGAATCCTGTACATCATCTTCTCCAGGGAAGAATCACTGAGGGAGTCTTTGGTGGCACTGTAGCTGGATAGGAGGGCTCTCAATTCTGGTGCAGGCTCGCCCTGGCGAAGACTCTCAGGGGTTGTGGGTGTTTTGTGGTCTAATCCTTGAGTGCCACCTAACAATTCTCTCCACTTTGCTCTGCAGAAATCAAGGTCCCTGACCACTCACTGATGTATCTGTCCATGAATCCACAAATCAAATATTATTTCATCGTGAGGAAACGCCGCGAGGTCAAGGGAAAGGAGGTAAACACCTACCTTATTCAAGCTGTACTTGTGCTGCCATTCCACTCCCACCTGGGGAAATGAGAAGCCTGAGCACCTGGACATATGTGCTAGAAGCCCATAGAGCCAACTGACAGGCTGGGGTGGCTTTCTGTTTCTGGGTTTGCTGATGTTCCATCCCCCACAGTTCTCAGAATCAACCTGCAAGTCCTCCAGGCCGCTTTCCCACAAGCAGGTGGGAGACACCTGCTTAATTCGTGTCCACTTAGAAACACAAAGTCCAAAGATGGCCAAGACTGTTTTGGTAAGCCTGGGAGCAGGGGTGTCCCCTGGTGCTTACACCTGGGTGGGGAGCAGACACTGGTCCAATACCATGAACTACTCATGCCCTCTTGAATTTGGAGCTTCTGGATGATCAGGAGGATAGATGGGAATCAAGAAGGAAGAGGTCAGTGTGAAGGGCTGGAGCTGAGATGAGGGAGAGCAGCAGCTTGTCCACCGCCATGTCTGAGGGAGTCTGTGTGTCAGGTGGCAGCATGCAGTCCAGAAGGGCAGAGGCAGGTATGAGTGACAGATGAGAACAGGCCAGGACCTAGGTTGCAGGTTCCTCTGTATGGGATGCTGGCCTCTATGGAGCAGGACACCAGTATGAGGTTCTGCATGTTCCTTGAACAAGGAGCTGAGAGGGTCTCTCTGCAGAGTCAGTATGGATGTGGAGCAAGCACACTAAATGTCCAGGTAACCCAATGTTTACCCTTGGCGGAACAGGTGCCCTCGTACACCCCAGCCAGCACTGAGCCTCTGGAGGCCAGGAGCTCTCATGGCTATCTTTCGTCACTCCTGTGTGTGGTCATGTTCCTGGGTCTGATTTGGGCCCTGGCAATCCAGACCAAAGCCTCTAGGTTTTGTGCCTAGGCCATTCCCAATGCCGCCTGCATCCTCGGGCAGACCTAGGATCTTGGAGGCTATTGTCCCATTCCTCCCAACTTGTGGGATGAGATTGCATCTGTATGCAGGTAGTGGGGTCCTTTCACTTGGAGAGGAGTGCAGCTCCACAAAGAGCAATGGCAGGTCCAGGAAGTCCTATGTACAAGGATTGGGCTAGTAGCCTATGGGAAGAGCCCACGCGATGAGCAGGAGGTCAGCCTCAGGTAGTAGGGTCATGGATGTTGCCCTTGTATTTAGAGTGGAGGTGCCTCCAGAATGCCCCTGCCCACTGTCCTTGAGTAGTCACTTCAAGGCCCATTTCCTGAAGGCCTGTCTTCCATGCTGCTCCAGGTGACCTGCCACGATCGGGCTCCTGTCGTCATCCGCAGGGCCCTCGAGCTACACTTGCTTACTCAGGAGAAGCCGGAGGAATATGAGCTGGGCCAAATCATCTCTCACCGTCAGAGTAAGTGGGACAATCAGATGACAGAGAGCAAGGGTCAGGATGTGGACTCAGGTCAACTCTTAGCACCAAAGAGTAGTCTCTGACCCCCAAGAACACTCCAACAGGGTGTGTTGGGCTCGTGCACAAAGCCAACTGCACTTCTGCTGGTGTAAGCTCTCCAGGTGTTTTGGTATACCCCAGTGGCTAGTGCGGCTCCCCACCAGGTGCCCTGCCCAGGACATGAAGACGCATGCAAAGCTGACATCATTGAGGAGTGAGGAGGAAAGCCTCTTTCCAGGAGCAGTATGGTTCTGTGGTCTGAGATAGGAGTGGTTTCAGAGGAACATGGGAATGCATGGGCTAAAGATGGAACTGGCATTTTGTGGACTGAAGCAGTAGGATTGAAAGCCTTCTGTGTGACCAGAAAACCACTGCCTGGGCAGAGCATTGCCAAGATTCTAGCAAGCAGTAACAGGATGAAATTGGGAAGAAAACACAGCCTGGGAGACAGCTTGAATCATCTGTTTTTGCATCAATTCCATGGTCTTCCGCACCTGAGTCCACTAGCCAAGGAGTGATCCCAATAGCCAGGTTATGATCCCTAACTAGAGTCAGATGAGGGCTTCCTGAGCACGTAGCCACAGAGCTCATCTGATAATAATGTCAGCGCTTTTTCATTGGTTGGTTGGTTGGCTTTTGTGAGCCAAACACCTCAGCAGCCATTATCCCAGCCTATGTACGCTGAAGACCACCATCCCAATGAGTTCTAGGATCACTTGTCTCCTATCTTAACCTTCTGTTAGGTTAGTAGAGTCTATGGAAGAGGAAGTCTGTCTGGGGCCTTGGTAGCCTAAGAAATTCATAGCAGAGATCCCCACATCCAACCCAGAAGGGATGGAGAACAGGCTCTAGGTTAGAGGAGGGCGAGAGGAAAGAGGTGTTCAGAGGAAGGAGAAGCTGGCTGTTGTATTCCCCCACTCGGGGTCATGGCACCACTGGGCCATACACCATGTCGGAGGGAAGCAGTCCCTTTGCTGGTCTTTGGAATCATTGTTCTCAGGAGGGCAGCATTTGGAATGTGGCCTCCATTCTCAGAAGCCTGGTTCACATGGAAGCAGGCTCCACCAACGCAGAAGCGTGGCTCTAATGTGGTATCCGTGCTGGTCAGCCTGTCCTCACCGTGGCCATACTTGAGAATCCTAGGCCTTTTCTCTGGGTTTCACAACTTTCTCTTTGGTTGTGCACTGAGGCTGTCCATAAAGCTCTAGTGTGTGGCAGTGGAGAGCTCCTCAGCCCTTGCCACAAAGGCATAGACTGGGAGAGAGAGAACAAGGCTGGGAGAGAGGGAGAGAGAGAAAGACGGAGAGGAGAAGGAGGACCTCTACTTGGAGAATGAGGATTCAGTGGAGCCAACAGGGACAAGGTACTGTTGCCCAGGGCGCACTCCTGTTTAGGTCTTCCTCCAAGCATGCTCCACCTTTCTTCCAGTCCCTCCCACCTCCCAGTAGTGTATTCATCTTGAATGAGAATTTCATGTTGACATCAGAGCACTCACCATCCAATGCTTCCTTCCAAACCCACCTGTGAAGATGGCTCATGTGGGGTCTGAATCTTCGGCACTTTTGTGGGAGATTTCAGATGCAAACCCTAGTGGTGTGCTTTGGCAGACGCAAGAGGACCTGGGATGTTTTGGAGTCCAAAGCCTTTGGTAGGAACAGACATTAGGTCTGTTGAAGTGCTCTGCCTAGTTCTTCCTCAGGGAGGACTGTGGAGGCTGTCTTGTTGGTATTGGTGCTGAATTGGAGAGCTCTCAGGTGTGTGGCTCAGTTCGTTTCTGGCACAGGCTCTCAGATGTTGGGGTGTCCCAGGGAGCACCTCCTGAGCCACCTTATTTTGTACACCCCTCTCTCCCCAGAGCTGAGGATTCCAGCGCAGGCCAACGTATTTTACGCAAAGAACCCTCACACGAAACCCAAATTCGTGCTGAGGAAAAGGAGCCTCTCCCAAAAGAATGATGAGTGGATCCAGCCTCAACCTCCCTCTCGTCCTGCAAAGAAGGCTCCAGCCCTCCTGAGGATGCTTGCAAAACCATTCTGCTGCTGTGTGCCTGGGCGGGGCTGAGGCAGCCCAGGAATATTTACATTGATTACTATTTGCTTCAAAGTTTGAATCTATAGTTTGCCATTGTCTTTGACCTTGTTTAGTAACACAGTTGTTACTCTATCCTGTATTTGTTGTTCCCATTAATATATTATTATTTGAAAATATATATGTTTTTGTTACCTGATCTACTGTGATGATTTGTTACCTGATCTACTGTGATGGTTTTTGATCCAAATTGTGCATTTGATGATAATGAATGCCATGCATTTAGGAACCTGTAGACTCTAGACAATGAATGAATGTCTACTGTTGCATGGACTGGTCTGCAGAGTCCTGTAGCATTTGAGCTTGTGTGAGGGCTTCATAGGGCTTGCAAAAAGTCCAGGTCAGATGGTCCTGCATGAAGCTTAGCTCCTAGTGGTCTCCTCTACAGCATAAGGGCCAAGGAGAAACCCACTTCCACACAGAAGATGGGAAGCTACCTTATGAAGGTGATCGTAGGTGTGGGACCCTCTTGCTAGGACCCTTTTTCTATTGGGCCAAAACTGTGCTCTGAATGTGATTGCTGAGAAGAGCTTGGAATTTCCTGATTGAAACAGTTCATGCAAGCTGCTTCCACTTGCAGGAACAAAGTGTGTTCTCATTGAGCACTTTGGGGTGTCCCAGGTTGCACTAGAGTGTGTCAGAAGCACTTGTAATGATTGGCATTCACGGTTTCACATTGAAGCCTCTGTGCCATCTGTCAAACACTGATGGCTGCAAGTGGGTACCCTGCCTTTCAATGAGTTTTCTGAAAAAGTAGGAGTTTTGAAGAACTGATCTTCTCAGCATTCCCCTTGCCTCCCCAAGTTGGGTGATGTCAATTATACAGGCTTCCTTGGGAGCACACATTTTATATTGAGCTGGAATTGGACTCTGGATGCGATTGCTGAAAATAGCTGGGGAATGGGAGAATGGAAGCTGTTTGCTGCAAGCAGTTTCAATTTGCTTTGTTGATTAACTTTGTTGTAAGTGAGCACATGCTATTTTTTTTTCCTGTGGACCTAGAAGAATTCAAAACTGCTTCTTACAGGTGACAGGCATGCTTACACATTGAAGCCTCTGTGCCATTGATAAAAAAAAAACAGTTCACTCATGTGGGCACCTGCACTTCAAGTGAATGTTGTAAATGAGTGTGACAAATGGATGTCAGTGAGACTTTGGAGAACTGATCTTCTCAGCTGGTCCTCTTTTCCACTGCACGTTGGTGATGCTAGATTCAAGAGATCTCTTTCTGGCACCCTTTGTGTTTCATGCCTGAACTGTGCTCTGAAAGTTCTTGAGGAAAACAGCTTAGAAGTGCAGAAGTGAAGCTGTTTGTTGAAGCAGCTTCAAGTGGTACAAGCTAACTTGTTCTCAGTGAGCACATGGGGATTTTCCCTGGTTGAAGCAGTGTGAATGAGAATGGCTTCTCAGAGCTGGTAGGCATGTTTGCATTTGGCAAACTTTGCCATCTGCCACCCAGAGTTCCTTGCATGAAACCTACATTTCCAGTGTTTTCAGAAAGGTGTGATGAGTGGGTTTCCATGGAATTTTGTGGAATTGATCTTTTCAGGCAGTCCTCATTGCCTTCTCAAAATTGTTGATCCTGGTGCAAGGGCTCTCTTGTCAGCCAACATTGTATTTTGGGCCTGACCTCGGCTCTGAATGTACTTGCTGTACTTCCCATCTTTCCTCTCTCTGGTCCACTCCTCAGATCCCATCCTTCTTTCAATAGGGCCTCATCCAGGAAGCCTGCCCATGTGCCTCCCACTTGATTTCAACTTCTCCAGTGCACTTATTGTCAAAGCAGGGACTCCCAGGAGAGAGGGCTCTCCATTCTGCACACTGAAATTTCTCAGCAGGGAGGACTCCTCCATGCTTGGATGGCGGGGCTGCAATCACCTGGAAGGTGGAAATAGGAGGCTGGTGGTGTTCCTAGCCAGGATGCTGGTGACTGCAGTGCATTTAATCTATGGCCCTCAAGGAGGTTTATGCTGCAGATTTGTGTACTTCTGCATCTGTATGCACACAGTTCTTCATGTGGGGAAAAAAGCAATGTTCTCAAAGTTTGCTTTATATTATACTCAACTGGTAATTTACAAACCCCAGTGTCCCATCTTAGCCCAGAGCCATTCCATCAGCCCAGGGCCAGTGGGTGGTCCAGCGGTCAGTACTATGCACAGCTCCCAGGTGGCTCCAGTGTGTAGCTGAATTTGAGAGCCAGTGTACTGTAGGATTTGCCCTTGAGGTTAGAATTCATTGACTTCCTCTTATGTCATTTCACTGGTTCAGGATATTCCTTGTCTCATGAACTATTCTGTGAAATCTTCAAGTTAGCCATCTCTGGTCATTTCTTCCCTTTGATGGCACCTGGTTCAACAGCTTGTTCTTGGGTGGGGTCGGTCATGGACAGTTTTGTCCCTGGGTCACAGAGAGGGACAGGAAGACCCTAATGTGGAATGGTGGTGTAGAGAGTAACGGTGGGGCCAGAGCCCACACTGTGGTTAGGGTAGGGAAGGGATCTGAAGAGAGTACCTTGAAAGCGAGCTCTGGCTGCAGTTAACCAGGAATCAGGGCCTGGAAATGGAAGCCATGACAGGGCTTCTGACTAGAAAGGACACATCTTTCTGGGCTCAGTTGGAGGTCCATCGAGGCAGAGGAAAAGAGAGAGGATGCAGGAGAGGGGGATGGTCTAGATCACAGAGCAGCTCCGTCATCTTAGAGAATGGATTATTTTCTTCCAGTTGTTGGTAAATGCTAATTCATTCACGTGTTACATTCACATCCACCTCGTCCATTGGAAAGGCTGCTCAACCACCACAGGCAGTGGTATCTTGGTGGATGTGTGCATTCTAAAAGGAGGTGAGGTTGGCACCAATAGAGTGTGTGGGCGCTCAGGCATTGGCAAGCTTGCTTTGGAGAGTGAATCCTCTAAATGTTATTGGGCTGTTTTTGAAAGATCGTGTGGTTTGGCTAGACCTAGAATGCTTCCACACAATTTAGCATGGTGTATATTTTAGAGAGCATGATCACTGAGGGGCAGGTTGCTGGTGTGAAGCCGTGAGCATTAACATCTATCAAGTTTCTCACCTGGAGTTGGCTTCCTACAACTGGTGACAGTGTTTTGCTCCTACGGAGCAATACTGAACAAGTCTCTGGGCCAGTAATCCATTGCTGAACTCCATCACCAACAAAAAGACACTGAGTGAAGGTGAGGACCAGAAGAGCCCGGGAACCACCTGACAGCAGCCCTGAAGTCCTGAGCTCTGGCACATCATATGCCAACTCAACTGGGTATCAACCTCTTCCTGGGCTCATTAGAACTGTGTGCTTCAACTTTCAGAAACAAATGCAGAATGACAGAATCTTCTCTGAGGACACTTCTCTAAGTCTTGTTTGCAGCATGTCTTCACTGGAATGAGTAGTCATTTGGCATTCTGTTGTACTTAAAATTTCATGAGATTCTACTCCTACTTGGTAGGTTGAGTGAAAGTGACTTGGCCTGAATGCATTTTACATCCCAAAATATGGCTTGTCTTTTCTCCTAAACCTATCAGGGCAATCAGAGCAGCCAAGGAGTACTATAAATTCAGGCACAAAATGGCCAGATAGACTGGGATCACTGTATATCTTTCTAGAACCTTCTTTCATGCTCTGGCTTTCCTGAGGTAAAATGGAGACTCTGTGATCCAGATTTGTTAGCAAGTAGTTTTCTTGGGAGGTGATGCTAGAAAACTCCAGGTGGGAACAGGAAGTGATTAGGAACTGGAAGACAGGGTGTACCAGCCAGTTGTTGTCACTGAGTGACTAAGCACAGTTCTGATAAGGAGTGCTGGGGTCCATGTAGATCATGCTACTAGTAGAAGCCCTCCTACAGGGTGAGAGAGCTGGGGTGTTCTCCACCCACTCCTGCCAGCCATGGTGGGAAGCTGCTTCTGGCCTTCACTGTAGGCAAATGGGCCATGGTGTTGGGGGCTGGAGGTCAGCTGGGTGTGAAGAAATGGCATAGTGCTGGACAATGTCATCCAGCTTTGAATCCCCAGACTGGGATCTATAGCAGGGCAAGGTCAGAGACTGTGCTCAGTGCAGCGTCTACTTCTCAGCATAGTGCCAGGCACACAACGGAACTTCATCAATACCCGTGGAATGCTCCGACTCGCCCCAGCCCTTCTCTAGGCCTCTCAGCTGGGCTCTCTCTGCTGGTCCTGTCTGTTCTAGTATATTCAGCTCTTGCTTCTTCGTAATTCGCTTTCCTGAATTGTGTCCTCTTTCTCCACACTCCTTTGGTCACTCTTTCTCCACACTCCTGTGGTCCCAAATGGCTGTGTGGTGGGGCTGTGGCAGAGAGATCTCATTACTACCAGAGATGGAGTTTTTAAGCCAAATAAGACACGTGCTCTGCTGCTAAGGATGGTCTTCAGCATAACGTGAGGTAGAAGGTTTGAAATTAGGATTGTCCTCCCAATCTTAAGGCATGTCATCCCTGTGTGCAGACCAGGAAGTGCCCTGGGAAGAAAGGCAGGTATGGGTTTGGAATCAGAGACCAGCATGAGAAGAACACTTTCACTGCTTACTGGACAATGACCTTGGGCATGTTCTGTAACCTCTTGGGACCTCAGTGTTTGCATATCTGAAATGGGGATAGTTGTATGACTGACTTCAGGAGGTGGGTAGAGAGAATCCTAGAAGTAGAGGAAGAAAACACACAGCATCTCTGAAGCACCCCGCCCCCACCTTTAGTCTTTCCATGATTTTCTAAGCGTGTGTTGATTGACTGTTGGTAACAGCATGCCTGTAGAATACCTGAGGGCCCGTCTAATTTTGCCCAGTTGCCACATTTGCAAGGACACCTTCTACTAGAATCCGATCTAGGAAGCTGGGGTCCCTTTGCAGAACATACAAGATCCACAGCAAAGTTCAAGCCCCTGAGACAGAGGGCTTCTGCTGGTGTCCTCATGTCCTCGTGGGCACTGCAATGCCTTTCTCCACCGATGTTCATTGAGAGCCTGGTCCAGGCCAGGCAGGGCTCCCTGCTGAGAATGTGGCAGAGAATGAAGCACATGCCTGGCTGGCTTGTAGGGGAACAGTCGGGGGCAAGACAGGCCAGTGATGGTGAAGACAAGACCAGTTAGTTGACTTGTCCGAAGGTCTTTTAGCCAAGCACTCTTCTAAGCACCTTTTCATAAAAGCTTCCTCATCCCTCAATAGTTGCACGAGGAACAGTCCTTTGGTTGTCCCCATTTTCCATAGGTGACAACTGAGGCACTGAAAGATCAGGTCACTTGGCCAAGGTCATGGAGATAGCACAGGGGGAAGTGTTGGCTGCAAACCCTCCCATGTGGCTCCAGCTTTGGGCTCTTTATCCCCCCCGGCCTGCAACCTCTTGGTCATGCTGTGGCCCCTCTGACCTGTCTGTCACCAAATAGTGATTCACTGCAGGGCCTTTCCCGAGTCCTCTTCCACCTCAGAGTGCCTGTGTCTCACAGAGAGTTAACCAGTTTCCTGGGCCCCACTGGAGTTCCTGGTTTTGCCAATCTGGGGCGGGGTCTGAGAATGTGTGTTTGTAACAAGGTCCCAGGTGACCCTGAAGCTGATGGGTCTCAACACAGGTGACTTTCCTCCTCCCCTCAGGTCATTTGACAATGCCTAGAGACCTTCTGTGTTATCACAAGTCAGGGGTGCTGGTGCACAACTCAAGTAGAGGCCATGGGTTCTGCTAAATGTCTACCACTGCACGGGGAAGGCCTCTACAGACTAAGAAGGCAGGTGTGGGTTTGGCATCTGTGAAGCACCCCACCCCCGTCATTAGTCTTTCCATGATTTTCTAAGCGTATGTTGATTGGCTGTTGGTTACAACATGCCTGCAGATCTACCTGAGGTCCTGTCTAATCCACACGGATGGAGAAGCTCACTTTTGCTCAGTTGCCACATTTGCAAGGACACCTTCTAATAGAATTGGATCTAGGGAGCTGGGGTCCCTTTGCAGAACATACAGGATCCACAGCAAATTCAAGCCCCTGAGACAGAGGGCTTCTGCTGTTGTCCTCATGTCCTCATGGGCACTGCAATGCCTTTCTCCACTGATGTTCATTGAGAGCCTGGTCCAGGCCAGGCAGGGCTCCCTCAACACAGGTGACTTTCCCCCTCCCCTTGGTTCATTTGACAATGCCTAGAGACCTTTTGAGTTATCACAAGTCAGGGGTGCTGGTGCAAAACTCAGGTAGAGGCCATGGGTGCTGCTGAATGTCTACACTGCATGGGGAAGACCTCTACAGACTAAGAAGGATATGGCCTGATGGGCCAAGGGCGCCAAGGTGAGGAACCTAGTGTGGAGTACAAGCACATGAGCTTGGGTGTGTTCAGGTATGGCCTCGGGACTTGTTTCAAATGTGGCTTCTGTCAGTGCAAAACTCCAGCACCTCTGAGTGGCAGCATTTCTGACAAGCTCTGAGCAGCAGTGTATTCTGAAATTTTTTTGTATAAATATAATTTTACCCATTTTCACAATTATTTGATAGGTGTCATGAATGTTTTAATTGTTAGAATTTGTGTGTGTGTGTGCATGCGTGTGTGTGTGTGTGTGTGTGTGTGTGTGTGTGTGGTGTATGAGGTTTGGAAACAGGGCATAAATTTGGCCTTCTTCATGGGCCATATTAGTATACACAACTGCTAACAGATGCTTAGCAGTAATTATAAGTCACATTTCTTTCCTTTAATCTTTCCATGAAGATGTGCCTTTCATGTGTAAAAACAAGTGTTTTCAAAATTGACTCTCTGGACAGATCTTTGGGCTCAGGTGTCAGTGTTCCAAACTGTGCCAGAAAACACCAAATCTGATTTCACAGATTGGGCTGTCCTTAGCTCTGGCCTCCAAATTCATTCCCCTTCCTGGCTGTACAACCCATGAGACTTGCCAGAAAGGAAGAGCCATGGAAGATTTTAAGAAGGACAGCCACAGGATCCTCTTTGCTCCTAGCCTCTTGAGAAAATAATAAAAACAATAACATCAAGCAAACACATGGTCTAGAACCTTCTTCTGTAAATAATTAGTATTTACCATATTGATATGTGTGCCGTGGTCCAAATTGTATTTCAGAGAGAGAGAGAGAGAGAGAGAGAGAGAGAGAGAGAGAGAGAGAGAGAGAGAGAGAGAGACAATGTGTGTGTGTTTGATTCTGAAGAATCAAAGCCAGAGAACAGAGATAATTCTATTAGCTGTATCTGGATAGCACTTGGCCTCCTTTCCTAGCAGGGAAGGACCTGAAGTCAATGGCAGAGCTTGTTCATGGTGTAGCCAAGTTGTCTCTGCAGCATTTTCAATGCTAGAGCATCTGTTCTGAGAATTTTAGTACAGCACCTAATTTTTTTATGTTTGCAGGCACTTGCAGATGTGGGTGTTGAATGAGGGGTATCCATCAGAGGAGAAAAGTTCTTGTTTTGGAGATGGGGAATGTCTAAAGGCTTGTTAGAATGAGTGGAATGAGGTCACTTAAGACTTCAATGAGACATAGCAAAAGCAGGGGTAGGGGATGGGGTTATGGTTCAGAGGTAGAGCACTCACCTCACATGTGCAAGGCCCTGGGTTCAATCCTCAGCACCACATAAATAAATAAATAAATAAAGTTATTAAAAAGAAAAGCAGGGGTGAGGGTAAATATACAAGAAGCCTCTGAGATGTTCTTTCCATGTCAGGAGGTAGCAGGACATTGGAGCAATGCCTGTGCATCCACTGCTCAGTTCCATCTTGGGGGCAGACCCAGCACTGCAAGCTGATGAGGAACAGGACATAGGAAAGCCATTTACTGCAGATGACACGATTGAGCATCTGGCTCATCCCAGAGGATAGGGGGAGGCAGATGCAAGCCAGGCTTGGAGGACCCCATGGAGTACCACCAGGTGACCAACAGCCAGTTCAAAACTCCATTGTTCCTTAGAAAACTTGGATTAGAACCACCATTTGGCCCAACTACCCCACTCCTCGGTCTATACCCAAAGGACTTAATATCAGCATACTGTAGAAAGGCAGCCACACCAATGTTTATAGTAACTCAATTCACTATAGCTAAACTGTGGAAGCAACCTAGATGTTCTGCTGTGGATACAAAAACATTATCCTATATAAACACAATGGACTAATGCTCAGCATTAAAAGAAAATATAATGATACCATTTGCAGGTAAATGAATGGAGTTGGAGACTATCATGCTAAGTGAAGTAAGCCAATCCCATAAACCCAGAGGCTGAATGTTCTCTCTTAAGAACTAGATGCTGATCCAAAATGGGGGGAATGTGAGAAATGGAGAAATTTTGATCAAATGGGAGGGAGGAGAGGGAAGGATGTATGGGGCAGGATAGATGGTGGAATGAGATGGACATTATTCCCCCAGGTACATGGATGAGTAACATAGGGTGCAATGCTACATCGTGTCCAATTAGGTAAATGAAAAGTTGTGTTGCAATAGTGTACAGTGAATCCAAATGCATTCTTGCCGGGGTCCTGCCCTAGCGGGGTTCAGGGAGTCCTGAAGGATGAGTGGCGTCGGCGAAAAGATGAGACAGGAGTCGTTCCATTGGAGCAATCTCCAGAGAGAGATGCAGTTTTCTCTGGGTCATCTTTTATTACAATTTTTCTCATCATTATAGATTCAGAATACGTCATTGATTATATAATTTAAAACTTTGCCGAGACATGACATTTCCTTGACCATGATTGGGGGTACAAAAAATGTAACATTAATTTACATTTTTCCAGGATATGACCTTCAGTTGTGTAATTATTCAAAGTACAGAATCATTAATAAAATACGTCACTAATTTACATTTTTCAGATTTTCCCAGGATTTACTATTTTTCCCGAGATATGTTATATTCTTATTAACTAATGCCAAGCTACGTAACCAGACTCTAATTCTCCTAACCAATCATTAATCTAAAGTACGCTTGTACTTTATTTCTAATCTAAAATTCCCATCTAAAAAAGTGCCTTTAAATCTTATATTTAAAATATCCTAAAGTTTATGAAGCATGTGTGAGGCCCTAGGTTCCATCCCCAGTATCAAAACAAATAAAATAAAAATCCCAAAGCCATATACCCTTTGGAAGATGGAGGTGTGGATGTGGCAAGCCGTCATCAGGGCTCACCCCTTATTACACATCAGAGAATTCATACTGGAGAGAACCTTGGGGTGTGTGTGTCGGGGGTGGAGCCATCCCTTCAGAAGCCGGAGAGCTCCCCCTGCTGGTTACAACCCTGGAATGTGGACCATGTGGGGAGCCTCTGCTGGCTCTTCTGCTCTTTGTTATACTGGATAATTTGTAGAACAGTCACCTTTTAGGCAAGTGGGTCTGTCAAGCTCCTAGTCTACCATGCTAGAAGTTAGTATTATTAAGATGTTTGTTTTGAGATGGGATCCTGCTGTTTTGCCCATGCTGGTCTTGAATTCCAGCAATCCTCCTGCCTCAGTGTGTGGGACTACAGGTGCATGCCATTGTGCCTACCTCTAGAGCAACTCTTTGAATTTGGTAAAACTGAGAAAACCCACTAGTATAACTCAGAACTCGGCATACATCAATTCTTCACCCCAGAGAAAAACCCTGGGAGCTGAAGGAATGTGAGGAAAATTCCTTTCAGATTTGAAATCCACCACATGAGCTGAAAGGAAGCTGAAAATGGCCTGCCCGGTGCCTTCTACCTGCGGAGGCCAGTGTTTAACTGTGCCTGTCCTTGGTCACCACATCCTGTGGATCACGGGGAGGGGTGTCACAGGTGCCAGAGTGACAAGGCTGAGCAGGTGGACAGCCATCAGTGACCTAGCCCAGCCATGATTAGGCTAAGGAGATGGATCTTTAGAGAGCATTGCCCTGCAGACCTTCCTGGGCTGGCCTCCTCCCGTGGGTTCAGCTGTAGTTTGGGGATGAGACTGAAGGCCCTTGCTATAGGACACCCTGTGTCCTTGTTTCTCTGTAGCACATTACCTTCTCTGTGAGGCCACAAGTAGTCTGTATCTGAGCAAGAAGCAATTCCCATTGCAACTGCATGCTACTAGATTTGGAATTTTTGGAATGAAATCTTCTTTTAAGATGAAAACCACTAAAATATGGCTGTCATAAAAATAAAAACCTCAAAAACTTTTTTCTAAATGAAAGACGGCAGATATCAGAGTCCATATTATATGGTTTTATCCTTAGGAAATGTCCAGAAAAGGACATTTTTCAGAGACAAATGAGATTTATTGGTGTCCTGAGAATGGCAAATGAGAGTGACCACAATGTTATGGGGACGGGGGGGGGGTGGTTCTAAAACTGAATTACGGAGATGATTCAATGTTTTGGTAAATAATAATTTACAAATCTCTAAAGTGTGGAGAGCCACAATGAATGACCACACCTTCCAGAGGTTCTCTGGTCTTGTGATAACCATTTAAGTAATTTTCTGTTCATCATCTCACCACTCTTATCAGTTGCTGAAGGTCATGTCTCATGCTTCCTCTGAGAAGGGAGCTTCCAGTGGGTTCTCACCAGTTGGGAGTTACTTTGAAAAAAGAATTTGACTTTCCCACGTTGTCTCAGTGCACCTGGCTGATTTCATATTTTTGTACTAGTTGAAAAGCTTGCCTTCTAGAAAACTGCCAATTAAACATTTCCTTAGAAAAATGTAATGGTGCCTCCTGTTTTTCAAATTCAGAACTAGATTAGCATAGTTTCATCTTTAGGATAGTGTGGTGTGTTTTTGTGTGTGTGTAATAGAAATTGAGTGCTTTTAGATTTTGCACTGTAATAGTTTCTGATGCCAACTGCTCAGAATTGGGATAAACGTCATGGGTTAAAAACATGGTAGTTTACAAGGCTGCCCTCACAGATTGAGGAGTCCCCAGACCACCTTCACTTCTGAGAGCTGGCTACAAATTCAGGGCTCCCCACTACCCCTGTATGTTAGGTAACTCACTAGAATGATTCTCAGAACTCAGGACAAAAAGGTGTGTTTTTGTTGCTTGTTTTTGGTACCAGGGATTGAACCCAGGTGTGCTTAACCACTGAGTCACATCCCCAACACAACCCTTTTTTATTTTTTATCAGAGACAGGATCTCTCTAAGCTGCCTTTCTAAGATGCTGAGTCTGCCTTTGAACTTGAGAACCTCCTTCCTCAGCCTCTGGAGTCACTGGATCATGGATATGCACCACCATACAATATTACATTGTCATCATAAATTTAATGATAGCTAAAAGAGACCCAGTAGAACCAGCCTAAGGAAGAGATGTAGATTGGGCAAGGTCTAGGAACTTCCAAATGCAAAGCTCCTGTCATTTCCCAGGAGCACATTAGGCTACCTGCACACTTATGTGTGACAATACACAGAGTACTGCCAACCAGGGAGGCTCACCTGAGCATCAGGGTCCAGGGTTTTAATTGGACTTTCATTACACAGATATAGTGGATTCTATCCTTGACCCCTCAGTTGAACCCAGTCACCAGCCCCCTTCCTTTCCCTAGAGGATGACTGATACCACATGGCTCAAAGCCCCAACCCTCGAATCATTTGGTTGGTAATTCTGGCAAGGCCAGGCTGCCACTCTGCATATCATGCATGGTCCAAGGGCTCTCTTGTTGCTCAGGAAATTCCAAGGAACCAGCAACAAGGATTGGCCAAATACTTTATTACATAGCACCCACCCTAAAACAAATCAGTCAAAAATCCTTCTTCACTTATTATTCAATTAAACATGTACCGCAGTCTGTCTGGGCCAAATAACTGGGAGGTGACAAGCAACTTGAAGGTTGAAGCGGCAACTGCTTCATTTCGGGAAAACTCAGCGGGAACTGAGTGGGAACTCAAGTAGTGGGCACCCAAGGTAGTAAGAGCCGCTTTATTGCAGAACAGCAGAGGTATACATACCTAACTGATTACACACAGCTTGACTCAATTAGCATTATCTAGATACAACAGTCAGCCAATAAGGAATCCCCACCAACTTAATGGCTCGGTGGCGTTGTCTTACAAACCACTCCTCCTGGCAAACTGCCAGGCGCCATCTTGATTTGCGGTCCCCAACAAACATGTAACAAACATGAAGATTACAGACATTCCTCAATAAACAACTGCAGTGTATCACTCCTGCTTATAGACTCCCTGTTGAGGAGACTGGAAACCAAAGTCTTTGTCTAACACAGCAGGAGTGAGCTCAGCTACAATTACTAAGGAAGAAGAGGGGGACAGGAATCTGTGCCAAATACTCCAAGACATTTGGAGGTCCCCTCAATGACCTTCTCTGGGACTTGGTTTTCTTCTCGAGAAGAGGAAGGGCTTTGCCCATGTGGAAATAAAGGCCTTTCAAATAAGAGCAGTCAGAGATGATTCAGAGGTTCCTATAACCAAGTCATCAGCCACCTCCACCTGCAGCAGACATCCAAATGCATGCAGGGAGTGAGACACCTTTACAATGAAAAAATAATAATAAAAGGAAGCTCAGGTGTGCCCCAGGTTGAGAGCTGTTGGCGTGGAAAACTGGGCTGACCTAGCTGGGAGCAGGACATCTCATGTGGCTGCTTCAGGGAGATATGTGACTTTCCATGGTTGGTCCTGAGTTGGTAGTGGGGGCAAAAGACAGAGGAGCTGCAGTGATTGACCAAGTTCAGGCCATGTCTGAGATGACTGCTGCACACGTCACCTTCTGGCTTCCTGGTTGCTGAAGAAGTGTGAGCCAGACCTGTGGCTCAGTGGTGTGGCCATCTTCCGCTTGTGTGCTTATGGATCCCCCTTCTGCACATTCTCTTGCTGGAGAGAGGCTGGCCAATTCAGGGACCACTAGAGATGCTATCTTCACCACATGGGGAATGTTCCATTGTTCATGTACACCGTAGCACATGATCTTGTAATATCATCTTCATAATATCTGATAAGAAATGATAGCAGTGCAGAAGAATGGAGCAAATTATTCTCTTTAATGTGACGTCTAGCCTGTTCATTGATCCAAGTTCAGAAACAAGCGCAGATGCCACCACGTCAAGCCAATGAGAAATCCAGAGCAATGCAGCAGCCCATCACTTCCTTTGCCAATGCACAGACACAGATCTGTATCCTAGGGAGAGCTGCTGTCAATAACTTATTCCAGAGTTAGTGATAGTTTTGTTAGTGGTTCCTTGAAAGGTCCTTTGCAAGGAGGTTCAACCTTTCCCCTGTGACTCTTAATAGACAAAATCTTGTGGTTTAATGTAACAAAGAGGGTCTTTAGGAAGATGCTGTGGGAAGGATCTAGACCCAAGTCCTTTGCAGTACTTTTCCATGCCTGAGAATAGCAGTGTAGATTTATCATTGGAGGCAAAACCCCTAAGTAAGTGGGCCTTACTGTACCAGTACTCAGGGGAAGAACTGATGTGTCCCAAGTGAGTGAATCTTATGGCCATAAGGAATTCTCTGAGTAAAATTTTTAGCTAGGAGTTCAAGGGTTTCTGAAAAATTTGCTCATTTTAATTTAAGAATAATGTTGGTTCTTTCAAGCTTTCTGGGAGATTATGTATGGTAAAAACAGTGTCATTTTTAAACGTGGGGTAATGCCTTATGGAGTTCTAATGATTCCTGTAAAATATGTGCCTTGATCACTTGATATGAAAGTTAGGAGCCTCAGGTTGGGGGAAAAAAAGCAAGCAGCTGCTAATGGTTGTAAGGACTGTGCATGTTTAACAAGGAAATGCTTCAGCTCATCCTGAAAACAGATATACATTGATGCATACATATTCCAACTCTTTAAGAATGGAAGCTGGGTAAGACCCACCCGAAGGTACGCAGGGTGGCCCCGGAGGTCTTGGTTCCTGGCCATGCCCCACCTTTACAGGATTTCCAGAATTATGCTGACAGGTGATCCATAATCTGAAAATAACCTGTTAAAAAGTTCCCTTTTAAAAGTTCCTTCTCCAATACTAATTTAAGATAGTGACCAAGTTGTCTGTATTATGATGGGCAACTACATGGAGAAATTTAGATAATATCCATCTGAAATAATCTGATACCAGAAAGCAGCCATTTTGGGAGCACTAGAGATTATCCAAGTGAAGGTTATAATTTTTAATATTATTCTTTTTTCAGAACCAGGGTCTTCACGTTGATAATGTGTAATACTCTCTTTGAATCACTCTAGATTTACTCTTTGGGGTCCATTTAGGAGCATAATTTTGGCTGAGGCTGCTACTTTGGCATAACTGCTTGCTAGAGCATTTCCTTTCACATCCATGGTGCCATTTCTCATTCTGACTTTGCAGGGGCCACAGCCCTGATGATAGCCGGTCCTCCAAGAAGGAAGGAAGCTGCATCTACATGTTCCTTAATTTGTTCATTTTTATGGGGGTTCTAGCAGAGGTTAGGAAACCCTCCTTGTTTTCAAAGCATCCTAAAGTCACATGATGCTGCCAAGCAAACCTACTCTCAGTGCACATGAGTTCACAAACTCTGTGTGGTAAATGCAGTGCATTTTGCCATCTGGTCTGACATCCCCTCAGGTCGACTATATTCTAAAGAGAATTCAAATTAGTGATCACGTATTCTGCTTGATAACCTCCAGTTTCAGTTCTGAGAGAGGATTCATCAACAAATAATAAGACAGGTTTCTTAATTGGAACTTCTAATAAATCCAAGTGAGCTACAGAGATTCTGTGATTAAGGAAAGACAACTGTGAGTGTCCCCTTCTGTTAAAAGCTAGAGAATGTCAGGATCCAGAGCACGAGAGTGGTAAAAAGAAATGTGAGAGGGAGAGAACAACACATGTCCTAAGAGGCTAATTAGCTAGCTGAAAGTGAAAACCTCTTTGTTCACAGATGACATGATTTTGTACGCAGAAAATCCTAAGCATCCACTAAAACCTATTAGAATACAAGAGTCCCACAACATTGCTAGAATCAAGATCAATATACAAAAATCACTACTACTTCTGTACATGCACAACGGGCAATCCAAAAATGAAATTGAGAAAACAATTCCATGTATAATGTCACCAGAAAGAACAAAATACTTAGGGATAAAATAAAAAAGGAAGTGCAACATTTATATTCTGAAAGCTAAACACACTGGTTGAAAGAAATTAAAGAAGTTATAAAAGAGAAGTGGAAAAACATCCCATGTTCATGGTCAGAAGACATGCTATTGTCAAGATGACTGATCTATACAGTAAAGCACTCTCTATCAGAATCCCAGCTGTATTATTTGTGGAAATTGACATGTTGATTCTAATATTTACATGGAATTGCTAGATATCAAGAGTAGCCAGAATAACTTTTAAAAAGAAGAACACAGTAGAAAACCCCATACTTCACAACTTTGAAACCTACTACAAAGCAACAGCAGTTAAGATAGTGTGGTACAGATGTTGTAGATCAATGGAATAGAATCGAGAGCTCAGAAGTAAACCTACATGTCTATGGATGGCTAATTTTCAACAAGTGTGACAAGACCATTCAATAGGGAAAAAATAGTCTTTCCTTTCTTCTCCTTATCTTTTTCTTTCTTTTTTCCCTTCCCTTAACCAATGATGATGGAACACTTGGAGGGCCTATGCACAAGAATAAAGTTGGACCACATCTCGCCAATATGAATACAAAATAGATTAAAGACCTAAATGTAAGAACTCTTAGAAGAAAACATGGATCAAATCTTCTCGACCTCAGATTTGACAGTAAATTCTTAGACATGACACCAAATGCATAAGCAATGACAATAAAATAGAAAAACACAATTGAAACTCAAGTCTTTGTGCTTCAAAGGATACTTATTAAGAAATGGAAACAAAACCTACAGAATGGAAGAAAATAATTACAAATCATGTACCAATAAGGAACTTATATCCAAAATATTCAAAGAACCAATAAAACTGGATAATAAAAGACAACCAGATTAAAACAGCAATGCTTGAACTCCAAAACTATTGGCGAGAAATCAGAATCCTAAGCACTGCTGGTAGGACTGTAAAATATTGCAGCCACTTTGAAAAACAGTCTGGCAGAGTTACCATGTGACCTAGCAATTCTGCTCTTAGGTACATATCTAAAAGAACAAAAGCATGTTTACACGAAAGTTGTACATACATGTATATGGCAGCATTATTTATAATGGACAAAATGCAAAAGTAACCCAAATGTACATCAACTGACGAATGGATAAGATGTAGTATATCCAAGCAAACAGAATGTTACTCAGCCATAAAATGTAAGGAAGTACAGATACCTGCGACAACATGGGTAAACCGCAACAATGTTATACTAAGTGAAAGAAGCCAGCCATAATGGACCATGTGTGACTGCATTGATAGGAATTTTCTAGAAGAGGCAAATCTATAGAGATAGAAAGTAGACTAGCTATTGCTTCAGGCTGGGGTAGCAGATGGGGATCGGGGGAGTGGCAGAGGGTATGGGGATTTCTCTTTGGAGTGATGAATGTGATCTAAAATTGACAGTGATGATGTTGCACAGCTCTGGGAATACACTAAAAATGGCTCCAGGGCCATGTGGATGGCTGACCACACAATGACAGATGAGCTCAACAGTAGTTTATAAAAGGAAGATACAGAATGTCCCACTGGGCAACATGGGGATGCATGTGGGTGCAGAGTGGACTAGCAGTGGCTGTGGGAGGCAGTTTTGTAGAAATGAGGATAAGGGGACCCCTGGCTCCTGGGGGAGGAAGTGACTAGCTTGTCTGAACCCTTCTGCAAGCCGACTTCAACCTCACACATCTTACAAAAAGAAAACAAAACAAAATAAAATGGATTACAGACTTAAGTGTAAAGCCCCAAACTACAAAACTTTTATAAATTAACAGGAGACAAGCTTTAGACCATGAATTAGGGATATGGTTCTTAGACACGACACCAGAAGCACAATGCATGAAGGGAAATTAATAAACTGGACTATCAAAATAAAAACCTGTTGCTTGGTGAATGGCCAAGTGGCCTTGCTAAAAGAATGAAAGGACAAACTGTGGATTGTGAGAAAATATTCGCAAATTATCTATTTGAAAATGGAATTGCCTAGAATAAATAAAGAAATGAACAGTAACTGAACAGTAAAAGAAATCATCAGGGTGGAGCTGTAGCTTAGTGGTTAAGCTCTTGCCTAGCATGTGTGTGGTCCTGAGTTCAACCCCCAGTACTGGGGGGAAAAGAAAGAAAAAATAAACAAACAAATAATCCAACTAGAAAATGAGCAAAACATACAAACAGACATTTCACCAAAAAGGATATGCAGATAGATGTTTAAGAACACACACACACGGAAGGAGTTCAGTGTTATTAACTATTAGGGAAATATAAATTAAAGCCATAAGGAGATGTCACTATATACCCGCTAGAACAGCTTTTAAAATGGTGATAATACTACATGCTAGTGAGCATGCAGAGAGCATCTATCTCTTACACGTTGCTGATGGGAATATAAAATGCTAAGACCACTTTGAATAAACAGTTTGGCAGTTTTTTTGTTTGTTGTTTGGTACCAGATATTGAACCCATGGGTATTTAACCACTGAGTCATATCCCCAGCCCTTTTTTATATTTTATTTAGAGCTAGGATCTCACCATTTGCTCAGGGCCTTGCTAAGTTGCTGAGCTGGCTTTGAACTCATAATCGTCCTGCCTCAGCCTCCCAAGCCACTGGGAGAACAGGCAGATGTCACGGCACCCAGCTGGCAGTTTCTTTAAAAACAGAGCATATACCGACCATACATCTAGGAATCTTAGAACTTGGCATATTCCAGAGAAATGAAATCTTATGCCCATGCAGAAATAGGTATGGGGTTGGTATACACTTCAGAGAATTGAAAGCAGGGACTCAAAGACATGCTCATACACCCATGTTCATGGCAGCATTATTCACAATAGACAAAAGGTGGAAATAACCCAATTGTCCCTTGACAAGTGACTATATAAACACCACAGGGATGGAGTTATATATAGGCAACAGCTGTATACATGACATATATATGGAGTTATATGTGTGTGCACACGCATGTGCATGCAAATGTTATTGATCTCTAAAGGTCGATTCTGCCAAATGCTACTAAAGTGAAATCAACGAGAAAAAGGAGAAATACTGTGTGACTCTACTTGTATGAGGTACTCAGAGTAGGCATACTTCTTGAGACATAAAGGGGAATGGTAGGGCTGAGAGACAGGGAGGGGGAGTTAACATTTGGTAAGTACAATTTCAGTTTTTCAAAATGTAAAGAATTTTCCCCCCAGTGCTAGGGATTGAATCCAGGGGTGATCTACCACTGAGCCGTATCACTAGCTCTTTTTATTGTTTTTATTTCAAGATGAGGTCTCATTAAGCTGCTAAGGCTGGCCTTGAATTGTGATGCTCCTGCCTTAGCTTCCTAAGCAGCTGGGATTACAGGTGTGCGCCACCACACCCAGCACAGAGGAAATGAATACTATGAACAGAAGGTGATTATGATAGCACAACAATATGAATTTATTTAATGCCAATGTTCTGCACACTTAAAATGGTTAAGATGGTAAAGTTTACATGTATTTGCTACAATTTTTAAAGTTTAAATGTCTAAAATATGTACATGAGTGTTTATGATAGCTTTGGTTGGAATAGCCCCAAACTGGGAACAAGCCAAATATGCTAGAAAGGGCAAATGGTTAAAAAAAATGGCAGTAATAATAAGTACTTAGTAATAAAAGTAAGAAACTATAAACCAACTTGAATAGACATCAACAGTCTAAAAGCCAACTCAAAACATCACACACTAAGTGACTCCATTTATTTTTTTTATTTTTTATTTTTGTATTTGTTTCAGTTTAAACTTTAATGAAATACATATTTTATTTCAATTTCTTCTCTCTACATTTGAATGGTATCTATAAATAAATTTTATTCATCTTATATCAACACATGAATTTCTTCTTTTGTGAGTAGGATGGTAATAACTAAATGTTCTCAAGTTTACAAAATTATAGATATGAAGAATAGATTGGTGGTTGCCATCTTCCAGATGTTGGGAGGGTGGATGAGTGTCTCTACAGGTGAAAGGAGGGATCTTTGTGGAGATAGAAGTTTTGTACATCGATGGTGGTGGTGGTTACATAAGTCTACTTCTGCTACAATTGCATAGAACTCCACACACACACTTTCACAGATGAGTCCATGCAAAACTGATTAATCTGAACAAACTCAGTGGGTTACATCAATGCCAACTTCCTGGTTTTCACATTATAGTTCTGTAAAATATTACCATTTCGGGAAACTGGGTGAATGGTGTATGGGTATCTTTTTGTACTAATTTTGCAACTTCCTGTGAATGTATAATTATTTCAAAAGTATAATTATTTAGGTATAAACAACATGCCAACCAAAATAAAAAACAAACTTGCTAGTGACCTTACAGCATTTGAAGGCTTGACCACAACACAGACCAGAAAGTTGCCACCGATCTGACCTGGGCTGTCCATACTGAACTGGCTTTTGTCTCACTTAGCCCCAAAGGTCAGCAGTGCACAACAACTGTGTCACTTTTTTTCTTGTAAATATATACTTTTTAGTTGTGGTTGGGCACAATACCTTTGTTTTATTTATTCATTTTTCCGTGGTGCTGAAGATCGAACCCAGGGCCTTGCATGTGCTCTACCGCTGAGCCACAACCCCAAGCCAACTATGTCAGTCTGGGTAGGCTCTGCCACGATTTTTACTTTTCTGTATATCTGAACATTCTAACCTTGATCCGATCGATCATTAAAGACTATCTGAGCAGGAGTCCGTTTCTCACAACACATTCCTGCCGTCCTTTGTGGCAGGTTTGTGCATCATTTGTGCAAGAACAGACTGCATAAAGCGGAGCCTGAGATGAACGGGAAAACCCTGGGATACGCGTGTGTGACGACCACACGTTGGAATCAGAATAAATGCAGAAATGCCTGTGAAACTCGAGCAAAGTACTTCATCTGCAAAACTCCAGGGCTTTCCTGGAGCGGGTTTCAATCTCTCCACCCTGTCTTATCCACCCTGTGGATCCTCCCTACACTTCGTGGGTCCCGGCCAGGGGTAGCTTGGAGAGCTCGCTGCGCCAGCCCGACCTCCCAGGCGCTCACAAGCGGCCGCCTCCAACTCGCCGACCCGCGCCCGGGGCTGGCCCCGCCCCAGCCCCGCCCCCGGGCCCTAGCGCGAGGACCCCGCGGAGCTGTCCGCGGCTACGCCTGATCCAACCTACCCTGTGGCCCATCCGGATAATCCTTCCAACGCGATATTGGCTACGGCGTGGTCCTCGGGTCTCGCACCTCCAGCCCAGGGCTGGGGCCCGCCGTTTGACGAGGAGCCTCGTGGCAGGCGAAGGACCGGCTGCCCCGGAGGGAGGAGGCGGGGCTCGCGCTTCAGCATGGCGGCGGCGGTGCGCGCTGAGGGCCGCTTTCCTGCGGTGTGCGGTGTGTCGACCGGTGAGCGCGGGGAGGGGGCGCGGGAGCCGGGGGTCGCCAGGGCTTGAGGGAGTCCGGGCGGAGGGAAGTGAGCAGCGTCCCGCGGCTCTCCCATCCAGCCCGGGACCGCTGGGTGACCTTGCGCGCGTTCCCTGCCTCTCTGGCGTTGGGGCGCTTGGCTGTAAAGTGACGTGAAGTGTAGTCGGTTCTTCACGGTTCGTTTTGGTGAAGAGGAGGGAACTGGCGAGCCTTGCTTTCCCGGCGGGCAGGCGCGACCCCCCGGGTCACATGGTGATGCCCACCGGGTTCGGGGCTGAGAGGCGCCCGCGGGGCTCTGAAGGTGATGGTGGTTGTCCAGGTGGAGTCGGAGAGCACTGGCCTCCGTCAGCTGAATTCCAGCTGGCCGGTGGCCTCCGTGCAGAGACGGATGACTCGGACGTCAGCCCTCAGTGTCGCCTTTCCTGTCCCCCGGGGCCCTGGTGGGTTGTGTGCACCCTAGGAAGGCGCCCTGCTGCTGTGTTGCCTAAGGTTGGCTCCAGGGCCGCTGCGTGGCCGCCGCCTGCCTTCTCTGCCCTATTTTGTTGTTAAGTCCACAGTTCAGCATTTCCAATTGTGGAACTCAAAGCCCCCTAAAACCCTCAAAGTCCTTTTTTTTTTTTTTTTGGTAACTCATTTTGTAGCAAAAAATTTCACCAGCAATCTTGGCAGAAAATCTGACCTTAATATTCTTTTCTTTTGTCTTTATGATTGTCTCTTCCCTTTTATTTTTCTTTCCCCATCTCCTAGTATTTCAAGGCTGTCTTCCTTCATGAGTCTAAACTGTGTGCCAGCCACTGTCTTCCTCTGTTCATGCGTTTTCCCTCACTGCCTTCCCAGTCCCTTTATGGAGTAGGTTCTGTTATTATACTCTTTATACAGGTGGTGGAGGGAGCCACATAGATTGAGCAAGGGACATAGGTTTTTGCACCCAAAATTCCTGACACCAAAGTGTGTTTCCCTGTCCCCCCCTTTTTTGTCTTCTTGTGTATAACTATTTTTTTTTTGGTTTTTTTTTTCAGCTTTCTTGAACTATAATTCACATACCATACAGTTCATCTATTTGAAGTGCACAATATTTGCACAAACCTGTGCATTTATCATTATAATCTAATTAGAACATTTTTATCACTCCAAGAAGGAAGCTTTTTAGCTGTAGCCACCACTGATCTATTTTCCACTCTTCTTAGCTCTCCTGTTCTAGACATTTCATGTAAGTAGAACCACATACATGGCTGGCTTATTTAGTGCAAGGTCATCAAGATTCATCCACATTGTAACATGTATCATCCTGAATTTCTTAGGGCTGAATTGTAACGTGTCCATCACCACACTTTATCTGCTCATCAGTTGAGGGACACTTGGGTTGTTTTCCATCTTTTGGCTATTATGCCTAATGTTGCTGTAAACATCAGCATGCCATGTTTTTACATTGTGTGTCTATTTTCTTTTCTCTTGAGTATGTGCCTGGGAATGGAGTTGCTGGATAAAATGGTAATTCCACACTTGAGGGATGGCCAGAATGTTTTCAAAGTACCTGAGGGTACAGTGAGGGTTTTGATTTTTCTTTAGCAACATTTCTTATTATCTGTTCTTTTGATTATAGCCATCCTAGTGAGTATGAAATGGTATTAATTTGAAATTTTGATTTGCATTTCCCTGATGGATAATGAATGTATTTTCATGTGCTTATTAGCCATTTTTACATGTTTTTTTGAGAAATGTCTGTTCAAGTGTTTTGGCTCTTTTAAAATTGGGTTTTCATTTTATTATTGAATTGTAAGGAGTTCTAAAGATGTCTAATCAGATGTATGATTTGCAGAATTTTATTCCATATGTTGTTTTTTAACTTTCTTAATAGTTTGTGGGTTTTTTGTTTTTTGGTTTTTTTTTTTTTTTTTTTGTACTGAGGGTTGAACCCAGGGGTGCCTAATCACTGAGACACATTTTCAACCCTTCTTTATATATATATTTTTAGAGACAGGGTCTCACTGAGTTGCTTAGGGGTTTTCTAAGGCTGGCTTTGAACTCAACAATCCTCCTGCCTCAGCCCCTAGAGCTGCTGGGAATATAGGCATGCACCACGAAGCCTGGCTTGATAGTGTTTTTTTGAGGCATACAAGGTTTTTGTTTATTTGTTTTTGTAGTGCTAGAGCCTGAACCCAGGCATGCTGGTTCTTCTACCGCTGAGCTGAGCTTTATCCCCATCCCCGAAACACAGGTTTTAAATTTTGGTGAAGTCTGGTTTATGGGTTTTTTCTTTTTTTTTCTTTTTATCACTTGTACTTTTGGAGTTATGTTTAAGAAACATTGCTAGACCCGAGGTCATGATAATTTACCTCTGTTTTTCTTCTAGGAGTTTTATAGTTGTAGCTCTTACCTTCAGGTCTTTAGTCCATTTTGAATTAAGTTGTACATAAGGTGTGAGGTAGGGCTCCAACTTCATTCTTCTTTTTTTTTTTTTTTTTTTTTAAAAGAGAGAGAGAGAGAGAATTTTTTATATTTATTTTTTAGTTCTCGGCAGACACAACATCTTTGTTGGTATGTGGTGCTGAGGATCGAACCCGGGCCGCTCGCATGCCAGGCGAGCGCGCTAATGCCTGAGCCACATCCCCAGCCCCAAATAATTAAGTTGTATTCTTTTAAATATCTTTTTTATTGTTGTTGTTTATTTTTTTTTTTTTTTATGTGGTGATGGGGATTGAACTCAGGACCTCATGTGTGCTAGGCAGGCACTTTACCACTGAGCTATCTCCCCAGCCCCCCAACTTCATTCTTCTATGGGTTGACACCCTGTTATTCCAACACCATTTATTGAACACATTCCTTTTCCCCTATTGAATGGTCATGGTCCCTCTGCCAAAAACCAGTTGCCCACAAATGCTGTCTAAGTGTGTTCTGGAGAACCACACTGTATGAAGGGTTGCACAGGGAGGTATAGTCAGCCTGGTGCTGTGGGGGCTCCAGAGGGTGGAGGTTTCACAAGAGCTGCTGAGCATCCAGGATCTGGTGGATCCAGGATCTCATATACAAAAGTGTATGAGAGCGAATTCAAGACTAACTGTGTGTTTGGATGGCTATGGGGAGGGTGGGGCAGGGGCAGCAGGAGGCTGGTGTGGAAGCCTGGGGCCATGTGGCAGTCCTGTAGGCTGTGCCCAGAATTTGTAACTTGGCAGCAGGAAGCCAGGGAAGGACATGTCAGGGCTGTTAATTGATGAAGCCTCTTACTGTAGAAAGGTGGTAAATACAAGGGGAGAGGTGGGAGACCCATTAAAAAACCTTGAACCTGTGTCTGAGTGATGCTAAGGCCTGAACAAAGAAGTGGCAACAGGACCACAGCAGAGGTGTGGCCCACGGCAGAGGGATTTTTAAGGTGACTGCCAAGCATGAAGCCTGGTTGATGGGAGGGTGAAGAGAAGGTGCAGCATGATGGCAGCTACCTGGCCAGTGGTCACTAAGCCTGGAAATCACTCATCCACTTCTCTTAGTTCTTTAATTCTGTGGATGGTATTATTCTGTGAATGTTACTGTTTTATTTATTTTTGGGGTACTGGGCATTGCACCCTATTGTGCTTTACAGAGCCACATCCTCAACCCTTTATATCTCCAGACCTGAATTTGCACTTCCCCTGCCTTAGCCTCCTCGGTATCTGTGGTTGCGGGTTTGTGCCACAGTAGGTGGCTCACCTTATTATTTTAAATGTCCCTCTTCATGTAGGAATGTATCTTTAAAATTTATTTATTCTTGTTGGAGGCCTGTGGACATAGCTAAGTGGTAAAGCACTTGCCCAGCATATGTGAGGCTCTGGGTTCTATTGCCCACACCATAAAACAACTCCACTTTTTGCTGAGTGCAGAGGCCTTCATCTGTAATCCCAGCAACTTGGGAGCCTGAGACAGGAGAATTGCAAGTTGGAAACCAGTCTGGGCAACTTAGGGAGACCCTTTCTCAAAAAACGAAGAGGGGATGTGGCTCAGTGGTGAAGCACGTGCCTGCAGGCTCCGGGCCCTGGGTTCAACCCCAGCACTGGAACCAAAAAATATTTATTTACTTATTTTTAATTGACAGGTCATTTCTGGTGCTGGCAGCTTTCCCTGAACACCTTTCCAACAGCTTCTGTTTTGGCGCTGAAGACCACTCTCAGCAATGGTGAGATTCATTTGGGAAGTATCTGTTCTCATAAGATTTAATAAGAGTTTCTGTAGATTTGAAAATGTGAATGGACAAGGCATGTCCTTGATGATGGTATTGTACCGTCTTGAGTATTTTTCAAATTTTTTATGAGTGCAATTGTTGTAGTTCAAGGCTTTAAAAAATAATGGTTGCCATTTTTGAGTAGGTATTGTGCACTAGGCTTGAAACATATCACCTTGTTCAGCCCTCACACTGGCTTTCATGAGCTTATTCGCATTTTAGAGATGATAAGGTGAATCTCTGAGAAGCCAAGTGACTTGTTCAAGATCATGCAGCCAGGCCAGGCACAGTAGTGCACACTTGTAATCCCAGTGACTTCGGAGGCTGAGGCAGGAGGTTGCAAGTTCAAGGCCAGCTCTGTCTTAAAATAAAAATAAAAAGGACTAGGGATGGGGCTCAGTGGTTAAATACCCCTGAATTCAATGCCCAGTACCTTCCCCCAAAAAAGAATGAAAGAAATCACACAGCCAGTGAAGCAGGGCTGGTCCCAGAGCTTTCTGGCTGTTGTGATGCCCCCTCCTGTGGACACAGACTTCCTTGACATAGTGCAGGGCCTCTGTTCAGCTGCCTTCTGGGAAGTCCAGGCCAACCTTGCTGTGCAAGGAAGCCTGGCCCTTTCACCTTGAGCTTCTGGGACTCCTGAGTGCTGGGCTTCCCTGTGGGTCTCCTGCCTTTTCCTCTTGTAGACCCACCTGTGAGATGCCTTGGAGATCCTGGGAGAAGTCCAGCTGACAGGGCTTTCTCCCTAATGGCAGATTTCCTACGACCTGTCACACCCACTGTGAATCAACCAGTTTGATTTGTTGCTTGGTTGATTCACTCACTGATTTATAAACAGTTTATTTACCCCTTAACATGTGCCAGGCACTGCCCTGACCTGAGCCGGTGTAGGGCCTGATAGGGATAGCTGTCCTCACTGCAGGTTGCTGTGCTATTCATTAAAATATTAACTTTCAGGCTGGGGGTGCGGCTCAGAGGTTGAGCCTTGCCTAGGGTGCCCAAGGCCCGAAATTGAATCCCCAGCTCCACACCGGAAGTAAAAAAAAAAAAAAAAAAAAAAAAATTGAGTTTCCAAAAGGTCGTAAAAGGCTCAGAGCTTTCATTCCTAGTCCTTTTCTGCTCCTTCCCATCATCTAGGAACACTAATTCTTTCACCTTCCTCTGGTTATATTTCTAAATACACTCAGTCTTCTTTAAACAACATTGTTATGCTAATTGGAGATGTAACAGTCTATCCTTACCCTTACTTTCTTCCAGTATAGGTAGAAGCCGAGTTTGGACTGAATCTCTGGGCATTGTTTTTGTTATTAAATTATGTGCACATTCAGAGTGGAGCTAGGTAGTATTCTACTGTTACATTTTTTCCTGAAATTCATAATTGCCTGACTTTTAAGAAGTTGATTGCTTTCCTTATCACTCTATTTTTCTAAATGCTGCAACAAATTAGTCAGAAACATAGTAATAAATTTTCTAAAATCTCTCACCAACCAGTTTTCCTAGAAGAGACCCAAGTGAGAAGGAAGGAGTTCTTGGTGTAGAACGTGATGTGTGCTGAGGTAGAACCCTGGGGGCCTCTCCGTCCCCACCTGAGGGGTTGTGGCCTATCCCACTTTAGGCTGCAGGGTTGTTGCTTCCTGAGTCTGGGGTCTCATGACCTAAACTTAATAAGAACTCAAAGGATCAGAACAGAGTTGATAAGTGAGGTGGATTGTGATCTGTAAGTGAGCTTCAGAACGTGACTCAGCCTGAACTACTGAACTTTCTTCTTTAAAAAATCATAACACGGGGCTGGGGATGTGGCTCAAGCAGTAGCACACTCCCCTGGCATGGGTGCGGCCCGGGTTCAATCCTCAGCACCACATACAAACAAAGATGTTGTGTCTGCCGAAAACTAAAATGTAAATAAAATATTAAAAAAAAAATCGTGACACAATGTAAGCAAAACCGTTTATACAAGTGTGCATGAAAATTGACTGTTGTTTTGGTGGTACTGAGGATTGAACTGAGGGGCACCCTATCACTAAGCTACATAACCAGCCCTTTTGATATATTTTTTCTTTGTTTATTTTTTTGATGGTGCTGGGGATTGAATCCAGGGCCTTGTGCATGCAAGGCAAGCACTCTACCAACTGAGGTATATCCCAGACCTATGTTTTATTTTGAAACAGGTTCTTGCTAAGTTGCTAAGGCTGGCTTCGAACTTGCAATCCTTTGCCTCAGTCTCCTGAGTCACTGGGATTACAGCCATGTGCCATGCACCCAGAAAAAGTGACTATTTCTAATGTGTACAAAGCCCTGGGTTCAATCCCCAGTTCTTCCCTGCCTCCCATTAAAACAAACAAACAAAAAACAAGTGGCTATTTCTAAATTCTAAAGTTGATTTCTTTTTATTTTTGACAGTTGGTTTCTTTTAGGCTGGGTACATTATTAGCTATGAGTGATATTTCAGTCTTTCCAAAAAATCTGTTAATAATTTTTACACTTCTTGAACTACATTAAAGATTATAATGCTGAACAGAGCAAGATGAAATGTTTTAATATTAGATATGTGTTGAAGATGAAGGTGTTTACAAGAAAGGCTGTGTATAGCAGAATGAGATTTGTAATGATAAAGTTCTGGTTTGTTAAACAATGAAGACCCAGGGCTGGGGTTGTAGCTCAGTAGCAGAGTGCCTGCCTAGCATGTGAGGCACTAGGTTTGATCCTCAGCACCACATATAAATAAATAAAGATCCATCAACAACTTCAAAAAAAATGAAGACCCAATGTTTTCTGGCTACATTTTATTTGGTAGTTCATCAGGTGGGCTACAGGTCTAGAGGACATCTGTGTGCTAGGTGCGATCTCCCTCCCCACAGGTGAGCAAATCATCTGGAATCGAAATTAGTGTTGAAATCTCATCCAGTCATCCAGTTCCTTGTGGCATTGGCAAATGTATCTCATAGGCCTACATTTGAAACAAAATGGTCGTATTAAGTGCTGTCCAGTAATCAAAGATTATCCCTTTGTGTTTGGGTCTCTGTATTCAGTGGAACTATTTCGATGGCTTCCTACCACCCTTAGATGTCACTCTCCCTGTCCTTACCCGCTTTCTTTCTCTGGTCCTGTGAGTCATGGTTGATGCTGCTGATGAATCTGCAGTTACTGTCCTCTGCATGGCTTCACTCAGACTTGAAAACAGCTGTTGTCAGGTTTTTGTTTTGTGTTTATCAAGCCAATACCCTAAAGGCCACTTTCCCTCCAGGGCTGTTTGGATCCTGTCACTTCTCTAGTGAAGCACAGAGCTCAAGAATCTGTGCATGCACTGATCTTGCCAGCACTGTCCCACTCCTTCATCACCACCTGTTCCTGTCACCTCTGCCTTCTTCCTCACGTGAAACCGCCATCCCTGGGACTGGTCAGATGGCTTCCTCTCAGACATGGCTGTTCTAAAACCTTTTCTCAAGTAATAGATGCATGTGGTTAAAAAAAAAAAAAATCCCTCAAAATACAAAAATGCGGGTCTTTCACATCCAACCTTAAGTGCCCCTGTTTTCTTCCACAGAGGCAGCCGCTCCTCAGTCTCTTGCCTGATCTTCTGGAGCTGTCTACAGCATGCCTTCCCTGCTTCCTTGTGTTTTGAACATAAAGGGCAGGGTACCCTCTACACATTGAGTCTTGTTCTTCTGAAGAGTTTCACTTGAAGGTCTTTCCTCATCTGTCCACTGCCCAGCTGCATACAGCAGAGGGCGCCATTTGCCCAGAGCAGCCCAGGAGCTTGGGCTGGATAATGCAGGGCAGAAACCCTGGCTGTACAGAGCTTTCTTGAGACTGGGACATCCACTGTGGAAATGAACCATGACCTCTCTAGGAAGGGCATTTAGGTGGCTTTCATTCCTAAAAGTTTGGTTTTATTTTTTAAATAACAATTGTCCTCAAAATATGATTCTTAAAAGATTAGAATTTTTAGAGACTTATTTTCATCAAGTCACAGTTATTTGGTGCTGGCAGCTCCACAGCCAGGGAGCATCTAACTTGGTTTTGTTTCATCTCTCTGTAGGCCCTTTGTCACTGCAGGGAACCAGAGACAGCCGACACTTCACCAGCTTGAGTCATGCGCTACAGACACAGTGCTGTATCTCTCCTCCCACCAGCCGGTCAGGCCAGCAGTACAGACCCTACAGCTTCTTCACTAAATGTAGGTAGACTGGCACACACTTCCACTTCCTGCAACAGGAAAGTAGGGGTGCTTTCCTATCTTAATTTTTCTTCTGTCATAAACGAATTAACATTTTAGTGATTATTCAACTAAAAATGCAACTAGAATTATCTCATGTGCTACAGCTGTATTTGGAGAGCACTAGTTTATCTGAGCCCCTCATTTGGGGCACCCAAGGCCTAGAAGTATTGAATTGTGCCCCAGATACCCTGCTGATTTAGAGTCACACCAAGAAGGCCCTTACTGTTTTTAGCTGGGCCTTTGCTAGGACATATCATTTGGAGAAGTTCAAGAGACGTCACTACTGAGACCTGAGTTGTGATTGGCAGACATCAGGGAAGCAAGTCTACTTACTGGTCAGGGACTTACTGGGATTTAATGTTAGCCATCTTTTGTGGAAACAAAGTGGAATTGTCTCCTCTTGTGTTTTCCAAATGTAATCATGTTTTATGTTCACTGTATGATTTTATTTTATTTTCATTACCTCAGTGACATGGATGAAGCTGGGCTTTGTGGCCTTTCTTATTCTTAGGAGAGTGTAGATCTTTGCTTTACAACTACAGAGTTTTTCAAAACCCCGTTTCCTTACAGTGACAGCAGATGAGCTCTGGAAAGGTGCTTTAGCAGAGACTGGTGCTGGGGCAAGAAAAGGAAGAGGCAAAAGAAGCAAAAAAAAGAGAAGGAAGGATCTGAACAGGGGTCAGGTCATTGGTGAAGGTAAACGTGTTTGGTTGTTTTGACAGTTTTCAGATTTGGTCCTGAACTTGGGGTGGGAAACTGATGATCTTGGGAAGGGGAGAAATAGCAAGCAAGCTGGGTCTGAGGGAGGCCTGGGGGGGCCCAACGGCAAACTTTGTTCTAAAAAGAGTCTATGTGCTTTTAAAGTGTTTTCCCCCGATTTTATGGATATTTGGCAAACTGGAAACATTCTCATTAAGTGCATAAGAATCCATGGTTTAGAGTCCAACCAGGGGGCTTACCAGCTGCCCCGGAGTGTCACGTACTCTTCATGGGGCACAGCTGTGATAGGTCCTGTGCTGCACACAGCCCAGTGCAGGCAGGTGGAGCTCGCAGAGAGCTGGCAGGCTTCCCCTGCCCAGAGAAGACAGTGACCAAGAGCAGATCTGTAGTCACAGGGCCTGTTGCCGCTACTCAACTGGGCTGCTGTCACACAGAAACTGCCCTGCACAGCGCATGGTTGGACAGGCCCAGCTGTGTTCCGGTAAAACTTTATTTACAAATCAGCTGGTGGGCCGCACTTGGCCTTGGTCCTTCACGTGGTGATGTGATTGTTTATACTTGTGCTTTTGAAAGCAAAAATAGGATAGGTGAACTTGAATTGGCTTATTTTTACTGTTGTGCAGACTCATCACTTTTGATACTAACAACCTTTCAGAAATAAAGGAAGCACCTTGTGCTGCACTTCTAAGATTGCACATCTGCTTGGGTGCTTTTACTACTTGTATCTTGTTTTAGTTTTTAAGCATTTGTTATTTATTTTTAATAATGTTAATAATAATAATAATTATTATTATTATTATTTTTGAGACAGGTCTTGCCATCTGGTCTTGCCAGGCTGGTCTTGAACTTGCAGGTTAAAACCTCTCTCCTGTCTCAGCCTCCCACCTAGCTGGGACTGCTCACATGCACCACTGTGTCTGGCTATAATTTATGTTTTCAAATTATAAAAATCGTATGCATACCTTCTCAGTAAAAACGCGGAGTGTAGAGAAAACTAAAAGCCCCTGATGTCCTTCCTGCCGTCCACATTCCCATTGTCTCCCCTGAGGGGCCACTGGTCTCCTATTGGTATTTCCTTCAGTTGTTTTTGTGTGTGCTGGTGCGCGCTTTTGTATCAATTCCTTAAAGAAATAGATATCGTCTTTAAAAAGAAAAGAAAAGAAAAAGATAATTATACTATATGGTACATGCAATTGTATAATCTGCTTTTTTTTTTTTTTTTTTTTAACCCAATAAGAGGTCTCAGGGCTGGACATGGTGGCAAACCCCTTAACCCCAGCGACTGGAGAAGCTGAGGCAGGAGGATGACAAGTTTCAAGGCCCGCCTCAAGAATTTAGTGAGACCCTGTCTCAAAATAAATAAAAAGGGTTGGGGATGTGGCTCAGTGGTAGAACGCCACTGGGTTCAATTTCCAGAACCAAAAGTAATAATAATAACATGTCTTAGAAATCATTCCACATCAGAACCTGGAGAGCAACGTTTTTTTTTTTTTTTTTTTAAGAGAGAGAGAGAGAGAGAGAAATTAATATTTTATTTTTTAGTTTTTGGTGGACACAACATCTTTATTTGTATGTGGTGCTGAAGATTAAACCCCGCGCCGCGCGCATGCCAGGCAAGCGCACTACTGCTTGAGAGCCACATCCCCAGCCCGAGAGCAACGGCTTTTGATTTTGTGCAGGATATGGCGCCTGCTGGCTGTGCGTTCAGCCGTTCCTCTGTTGCCGACTCTGTTGCCGACCTGCATTACAGGTCGTGTTTCAGCAGACATCTTAGCGCTCACAGGCCTCACGAGTGTTTCTCTTGGTAAAAGTGAAAATGCGGTCACATGCCTGTAGGGTAGATGTGCATAAAACTGTGACAGTGCCAGGTCACCTGCCAAGTGATCGCATCAGCTCCAACTCCACAATACTGTGCTGGTGTCTGTGCACGCGTTCCCTGGCATCTTAGCAACATGAAGAGTGAGCACCTTTTAGAAGTTGTCACTTACCTATAATCTTTACCCTTCAGGACGCTCCGGCTTCTTGTGGCCGGGTCTGAATGCCCCTCTCATGAGAAATGGAGCCGTGCAGACCATTGCCCAGAGGAGCAAGGAGGAGCAGGAGCAGGTGGCGGCTGACATGCTCCAGCAAAGGGAAGAGTGGGACTGGAAGCGGAGGATGAAAGTGAAGCGGGAGCGAGGCTGGAGCGGGAACACATGGGGTGGCCTCAGTGTCGGTCCCCCGGACCCTGGTCCCAATGGAGGTAGTGGAGGCCTGGTTTGCTTGCCTTTGGTAGAGGACGTATCGTCCTACAGTGTTTCTGAAAATAATTTTATTGTTTACTTGTCTGTTTAGATTACCCTTTCTGAAAAAAGAATTTGACCTCTTTGACTAACTTTCCACATTGTTATCCCGGTTGCATTTGTGGGACACTAGAGGCCTGTAACCAGGAAGTGTTCCTCCAACAGGATGGAAAGCCCTGGGTCCCAGTGCCTTAGCAGGTGCCTTAGACATGGTGGTGTGCATTATAGATCTGTAGGGCACAGCGTTTCCCAAACACGTGGCCTCAGGCTTGGAGTGCTGTTTAACAGCAGAGTTGAGGGACCCCAGAGAGCTGTCACTAAGCCTTCGTAAAAGCAAACATGAAACAAAAACTGACGACACTTAGGCTGAATTAGAAAACAAAGCCTCCCCCTCCCCACAGAGGCAGATTCACCTGAAAATCTTGCTCTTGCCAGTGAGTGGGAGAAGAGGAAGCAAACAGGAGTTTGGCTCAAAGTAGAGGAACGGTTGGGCTGGAGAGGATGGGGCGAGCGTGCAGGAGGGTGGAGGTCTGGGAGGGAGAGGACCTGCCCACGAGCCAAGTCCCCAGTAACCAGATCCAGAGTTTAGACAGACAGGCTGCTGTTACCAGCAGGGGCAGGGTGCAGGTTTGGGTGAGCCTGTGCAATGGGGGTGGAAAGGCGGGGAGGTCACCTGGTATCTGGTAGCTTTGGTCAGGAGTCATCAAGCCAGATAGTGGCATTGGTGAACATGGCCACCAGAATATTTCTTGATGAGAAGGTGGCACTTGGCACTGGCTTCACTATCACCCAGTGGGTGGGACCCTGGCAGTGTCCAGGAAAGAAGATTGACTCTTGAGCTGACCGCTTTCAAAGCCGACTGCTGGGTACAGAAGCTTTTATTCTGCTCTCCTATTTTATTTTGTAATTGAGATTTTCTGTAATAAGTAAAAGCAAGAGAATTTGGGAGTGTTGGAAACAGCTGTGGTGGTGAGCGGAGGCTGAATTAAGAGAACTGAAAGCTGAGGAGCCGGGAGTTCCCGAGCGGGTCAGACCCGCAGTTGAGAGTGGTGAGCGTAGGCCAGGCTCTGATCTCTCCCGGCAGCAGCAGCAGGCCACTTGTGACCAGACAGCTGCGTGGGTTCTGGCCTGGAGAGGGCGGTAGAGACAAAAGTGTAGGGATTGAGGACGTTGGCGAGATCTATGAGGAGTGAGGGACTTTGGTGTCTTTGAGGGACTTTGGTGAGAGAGGCTGTGAAGAGCCCAGGAGACCAGATGGGAAAGCAGCGAGGAAGGCTCTGGAGGTGTCGGCGCTCCAGGAACCTGTGCCTCGGGAGCCGGCAGCAGGGAGCTGGAGAGAGGGAGGCTGCGGTCAGAGAGCCGTGGCTGAGCTCGTGAAGTCAGGCCAGGCAGTCCCTGTGGATGATGGGAACTGGGGCGCAGCCTGGAGAGCGGCACCAGAGAGCTCAGGTTCTTCCCATTAGAAGTCTGAGGGCACCTGGGAAAGGCTGTCCCACGTGAGCAGCGTGGATGCTCTTATCTGTGTGCTTTTTCTTCTCTCCTTGTAGAGACCTATGAGGACTTTGATACCAGGATACTCGAGGTAGGCCTGCCGAGCTCAACTCCCAGGGTCCTCTGGAGAGGTTGCCGGGGTCGGGTGGGCAGGAGGAGCTGAGCAGAGCTGTGGTGACAGTGATCTCTCGGACACAGACTCAAGTTCAGGGAGGAATTAACACAATTTGAAGTTCAGTTCCTTCATGTTGGTGGTCCCCACTGCTGCCTTGGTTTGTGGGGACTATGAAATTGAGGTTTGTGAGGGGCAAATTCAGGAGCACAATTTGGAGATTATGTTAAGTTCCTTCTTCCTGGAGCTAGAGTGTGCTCTGTGGTGGCCTCTTGTGGAGCTGTACACCAGTTGTATCTAGGACACAATCAGAGAACAGGTTGGGAGGAGCAGGGGCAGGGGCAGAAAGCCTCAGGTTATGGCCAGTGTGCAGTTTGACTAGGGCAGTGGTCTCTGGGCTGCTCACAGATCCTGTATCAGGTGTGCTTGAACCACCCTTCCAGGGTGGTTCTCTGATGGCCAGTGTTCCTTGGAGCTGGCACTGTGCATTTAATCAGTGTTTCATAATGTGGAACAGAGCCGGGCTCGGTGGTGCACAGCTGAAATCCCAGTAGTTTGGGAGGCTAAGGAGGGAGGATGGTGAGTTCCACAGCCTCAGCAAAAGCAAGGCCCTAAGCAACTCAGTGAGACCCTGTCTCTAAATAAAATACGAAAAAGGGATGGGGATGTGGCTCAGTGGTCAAGTGCCCTGAGTTCAATTCCCAGTACCTCCCCAAATTGTGGAATAATTTATATATCAAATTTGTGACAAAGCCTCTCTGAATATGTATATTATTTCTTCAATATCAGTTATATTATGGAATTTTTAAAATATGTTTACAAGTGTTTTATGTTGGTATCCCATTGTGTGTTATTCCCCCCACCCCAATTCTAGAGATTGAACCCAGGGCTTTGTGCATTGCTAGGCACGCACTCTGCCACCAAACCACATCCCCAGCCCTTTTAACTTTTTATTTTGAGAAGGGTCTCGCTAAGTTGCCCAGGCTGGCCTTGACTTTGCCTTCTTCCTGCTTCAGTCTCCTGAGTCACATGGATTACAGGCGTGTGCCCCTACACACACCCCAGTTCATAGCTTTTGAAAGTTAATCCCACTGAAAGAGTCTTTCATATGTAGGTTGTTTCCTATAAGATCATTCAAAAGTGTGGCCTCAGCCTCCCTTTTCCTTAAACTTCTTCCTAGGAAGGAAAGGGGACAACTGTCATTTAAGCAGTTTAGTTAATAGTTTCATAATTCCTGGCCTTTAAAATAGGCTGAAAAAATGGGAGATTTTCCTGAAGTTTATAATGAATAGGTGTTTCCAAATTCTGTATTCTTGTTTAAGCCTGATCCTTAACATAGCAGTCCAGTCCTGCGAAGTTTTTTCCTTACGTTGCATTTCATCATTTCTAAGATATTTTAGTACCTTTGATACTGGAATTTGTCTTATAATCAGTGTTAAACTATTTCAAAGTTTAATCCATAGTGTTTTCTTTCCTGTGTACATTTATTAAGATGGGGTACATTGAGTTGTGTAGTTGTAAATTCCTTTAAAGATTATCTTAGTTAACTCTCCTAATAACCCAATGAAATAGGAAGAGAAAGTCTTATTTCCATTGTGTTCCCGAAATGCTTCAGAGGGAGGGTTTGTTTGGGAAGTTTGCTTTTGTGCCTACAGACTGGAGGAGGTGCTGGGTCCTGCACCAAGCCTTGTGTGGCTGAGCCAGCAGGTCCTCGTCCTCTACCTCAGAGTTTTCTTCAGCTGTCCTATTGATGAAGCATTTTGTCTTTTAGGTCAGAAATGTTTTCAATATGACAGCCAAAGAGGGAAGGAAGAGATCAGTCCGTGTCCTGGTGGCTGTGGGGAATGGGCAGGGAGCTGCAGGTGAGTGGGGTGACGCTGAACACAAAGAGGCCTGGCTGCCCGGCTGGAAGCCAGGGCCCTGCTGCCAGTCTCACTTTTTCTACTAATAGAGCCGCCTAGAGGTCTGGGCTCACAAACCTGGTGGTAAACCACGAAGCTTCTCAGAGAAAGAAAGAAAAGCTCTTAAGGCCTACATCTGAGGACTGGGTATTTTAAAGGGCTTAAGACACTATTGTATGGTGCATAATAGTGAAAACTTAGAACAAGTTCAATCGGGCCTGGTTACAGGATAGCTGTCCAATATAATATTCTTTTTTTTAATATTTATTTTTAGTTATAGGTGGACACAAGATCTTTATTTTTTATGTGGTGCTAGGGATCAAACCCAGTGCCTCACGCATGCCAGGCGAGTGCTCTCCCTCTGAGCCACAACCACAGGCCTCCAAAGTAATATTCTATAGCCATTAAAGAATTGTGAAAAATTACTTACACAATAAGTAATTTTGGTTAAAAATTTGTCATGTAATCATGATTTTTTTTTAAAGTCATTTATATGCAAGGAAAAAAACTAGAAGACTGTACACTGACTGATAAGTGTTCACTTGGGTTAGCAGGTTTGTCAGTCATTTAAATTTTCTTCTTTAGACTTTTAAAGTTTCCCTACTGAACATCTTGTTTTTGAAATGTGTTCACATAGAACTGAAAAACTGTTTGTTGCTTCCTTTTGAAAATTTCAAAGCAAAAGCAAAAGACATGATAGTGCTTTGCTGTAAGAGACCATGGTTAGCAGTTAGTGTTGTCTCTTTTCAAAAATATCTTTTCTGAAATTTTGTGTCCATGTTACCTCCCTTTACCTTTTTATCAAAAGCTTAGCAGAGATCTTATTATAGCCATGAATTTGCACCTTGCTCTTCTTGCTTGGTTTTGCCCTGAGAGGTCTTCTGTTAGCATAAGCAGATTTCTGGTATTGGTTTCATAGTGTTCCAGTGTGTGCATAGACATGATTTTTGACCCAATCCCTATTGTTTCCAAATTTGTATCATTTATTACAAACAACAACAATAACATTGACCTTTTTGTACATGGAGCTTGTTGAACTTTTGGAAATATAGAAATAGGAGAAATGTCTTGAAATTGCTGCCGCACTGGGTGTAAATGTCAAGTATTGCCAGATCTCCTCCTCAAAGGTTGCATCAGTTTATGTCCCTCTGTACCACCCATCCTTGCCCTGAGTAGTATCAGACTTTACTGATTGTCAGTATGATCCCTGAAACGTCTCTCCCAGTTTACACCTGTACTTTCTAAGTTAGGAGAGTGCCGACGCCATTTTGCGTGTTCATTGGCCGTTGCGCTTTCCCTTTGGACATCTGTCAGTCCAGGTGCTTTGCCTATTGTTTTAATTGGGTGGTTTTCTTGTCTTTATTGATTGGGATTAGCTTCTTGTAAGTTAAGGACATGAGCCTTTTTTGTCTTATCATCTTTTGACTTAGTTTTGAATTTTTTTCCACATCGAAGCTTTAAAATCCACAGAAGTTTTAAACCTTAACATAGCAAATTTATCAGTCCTAGGTCACTTCTGGTTTGTGTTTTGCTTAGAAAGTCTCCTTTTGAAGATTATAAGTAAGTGCACTCATATTTCCCTCTAGGACTTCCATGGTTTACTTTGTTCTGTTTAAACTAGGAACTGGAATTGAAGCCCTTTTCATCCCAGGCCTCAGATGTCTTGCCTATTTTATTTTCCTGTGTGTAATTTTAAAACAAAGTACTTTTTTCAAATTAAATAATAAATGGTGGCAGCAAATAATGGAAGCATTTCTGCAACTTGTGATAGACCTCATTTCCTAGGGTAAAGCATTTACAAATTGGAAACTATTAGGTTTATTTTTCTGGTTAATTAAAATTGAAATTCTACTGAAATCATAGTTTTACTCTATAACAATGTATTTTTCCCCTATCCCTTCTTGTCATTTTAATCTCTTTGCACAAGTGCCCCAAAACATTTGCCTTTTATAAATATAGAGCATACTTAATTTTAAAAATTGAGTATATTTCATTTTATTAGAGATTTATAAAAGGTCATGTTATGTATCTCAATGTCAAGTCTGTCGAATGCCTCAGAACAGATGAGCACATCTCTGGCTTTCTTCATGGCTGGTTGTGCAGAGCAGGTGTTCTGTGGGCAGTTGAAAGAAGGGCGTGAAATGCTGTAGAGCCCAAACTGGGAGCTGGGGAGAGGCACAGGCTGGGTCAGAGTAGCTTTCCTTTTCATAAGTTTTGCTTTTTCTTTTGAAGGTTTTGCCATTGGGAAGGCCACTGAGCGGGTGGATGCTTTCAGGAAAGTACGTGCATGTTTTTCTTTGTTAACATTTAGTAGAAGATGAAAAGCTCTGTGTTCACATGGGGGCACTGCAGGCACACAGTCACGTATCACGAAGGAATCGTCAGTGTATGTGTGATAATGATATTGTAGCTAAGTCCTTATGTTTTAAGGTGCATAGGTGGAATTTTTTATAATAAAATACTTTATAAAATAGTTTTGAAACCCAGCGAGAGATTTAGGAGAATTTGTTCCTTCCTTTCTTCAGGCAAAGAACAAAGCCATCCACTATTTGCATTACATAGAGCGGTATGAAGACCATACAAGTGAGTGTGGGTCTTTTCTTGTAAGATTTGCAGAATGCCACTGTGTCCTGGTGTGTCTGTGACATGCCCAATGGGTGTCTTTGTGTTGCTCTGACTGCATTCTTACAAATGTGCAAAATGAGGAAACAGCCTGGCCTCGGGGGGTGGCAGGAGAATGAGTGGGGTCAGCGTCTGTGTGTCCTGTGGGCTGGCTTCTTAGGGCAGCACCCAGTGCTCTGTGGCTTTTGCAGACATTAAAGCCACATGCCTGACCCTCCTGTGTCTGCTTTACCCCCCAGTATTCCATGACATCTCCTTGAGATATAAGAGGACACACACATCAAGATGAAGAAATAGCCCAGAGGTAACTGGAAAGCTCTGACTCTCTGTTGAACATAAAGCAGAGAAAGCACCACAGTCCCACCCTCCCCCCTGGGGTTGTTCGCCTCTCCTTGAACTCATCCTGAGAGTGACAGATGGAAGTCCTGAATTAGGCTGAGGAAGGCCAGGCTCCTGGGGAAGAAGCCAAGGTCGGGCTGCACAGGCCCAGGCCTGTTCCTGGAGTGGCTGAGGCATGCAGAGCAGGTGGTGGTGGTCCGGTTGGATGAGTGGGCACGTGGTTCCTCCTGGAGCCTTCACCCAGCTGGACGGTGTGTTTTCCTGCCAGTCACGTGCTGTTCCTCTACAAGTGTCGTGGTGTTAGGCTTGTTATTTGGTGCTGGGGATTAAAGCAGAGCCCCACACCTGTGAAGCACGCGCTGTCACGGAGCTCCCCCAGCCCCTCACCATTGAGTACTGTTGAACTTCTATGATCTCTATTCATTGAGGCACTGGGTGAGCAGAAATGGCCTTTCTTGTCTTGTGGACAGGCCACAGGCAGTGTTGGTTATGGGGACAGTCACACCCAGTGCACTCTTGGTGCAGAATTCTTAAACATTTGGATTTGCATTTTGCTTGCAGTTCTGTAGTAAGAACCTGTTTCATTTGACTGTAGTTTTTTAAATCTCAGGAGTTCAGGTCAGGAGCTGGGCGCAGTGGTGCACACCTGTAATCCCAGTGACACTCAGAAGGCTGAGATAGGAGGATTGCAAGTTCCAGGCCAGCCTCAGCAACTTAGTGAGGCCCTAAGCAACTGAGCTACTGCCTTGTGCCTTCCTCAGTGCTGTCAAGAGGAGGAGGAGGGCCACCTTCATCAGGGTGGCCAGAGGTGGCCTCTGAGCAGGGGCAGTGTGAGTGAGATCCTGAAGGAAGAGGAGCAGAGGGGCAGGTCTGGGAGAACGTTCCAGGCTGGTGCGTGCCCCAGGTAGTGTGCCCTCCTGCACAGGCCATGTGAGGACAGTGCAGTAAGTGGGGTCGGGCACGGGGTGTGTGTGTGTGTGTGTGTGTGTGTGTGATAATGATATTGTGGGGGGAAGATCCTGCAGATGTCTTTGTTTAATTCAGAGAGCAATGGCCAGTGAGAGGTTGTGCCCCGGAGCCTTGATTTGCTGAGGATCAAACCCAGTGCCTCACACATGCCGGGCAAGCGCTCTGCTCTATAGCCCCAGCCCTGGCTTGTGTTTTTGATGCTCTTCTGGAGGAGGGATTGCCGGTGGCCAAGAGCAGGGCACGTGGCTAGAGGGGAGGAGACCACCCCAGCACTGAAGGCCATCAGGGAGGTGAGAAAGCACTCCAGGAGCCACCAATTCAGGAGACGCTGCCACTTAGGCCAGAAGGTGTTCCCAGGAGAGGGAAGTGGTGTCGCTGCCAGGGCAGCTGAGTGGTCTAGGAGGGTGAGGACAGGCGTCTCCCTTGATGGTAACCAGGCATGGACACGGGAGCTGGCCTGGGCAGAGGGCCAAGAGTTTTCAGGCACTAAAGTTTTAATGTAAGTAACATCGTGGTTTCCCCCCCCACTACGTTTAAGGTAGATATTCTGTTTAATTTTTGTACATACCATTGAATAAATGTCGTCCTAGAAGTCACACTAGCTGGGGGTGGTGAAGCCAAAATGTCATTCCCTAAACCCAGAGCCACACGAAAGACAGCATGCTGGCAGGTGCTCAGTCCATTTCCTGTCTCCTAGGATACGGCCTGCGCTGCCACAGGGCCATCATTACCATCTGCCGGCTCATTGGCATCAAGGACATGTATGCCGAGGTCTCTGGGTCCGTCAACATGCTCAACCTCACCCGGGGCCTCTTCCATGGGCTCTCCCGCCAGGTAACCTTCCCTGGGGTTTGAGCAGGTCTGGCTATGCTGCAGACCAAGGTGCTGAGGGTCTCCTAGGGGCTCCCACGGCCACCTGCTGCAGTGACCCCAGGGCTCTGCTGCCCAACCAGAGCTAATCTTGTTTCTCAACATCACCTCACCGAGTCGTTTTGAACCAAATCTCAGGTCCCATTTTATTTCATTCGTAAATATTTCAGTGTATTTCTAAAGGATCAGAATCAGAAACCTGAGAAGTGGTTTCTGATTCTGATCCTTTAGAGGATCTAAAGGATCCGTTTACTTCTATGGTAGAGCGCTTGCTAGGAACACTTAAGGCCCAGGTTTGATCCCCAGCACTGGGGAAAAAAAAATGTCATGGTACCCTTACCATTCCTAAATATCATGACTCAGTATTATCAAGTATCGAATCTGTTCATTCAAATCTATCCATTCGTCTGATTTAAAAACTTTTTTTTTTACACAGTTTTTGATTCAATCCCATTGATTTGATTCAATCCAGTTGAGAAGATGTCAGCACTTCTAAAGTTTCTCCTGTGTCTTTTAAGTCTCTCTTGGTCTGTCCCTCTCTCTTCCCCCCTTGCTGCTGTTATGTTGAAGAAGTCAGGTGTTTTGTCCCATAGTGTTTCCAGGGTTGAGCACCCGTGGAGTCCTTGATGTCCTTTCCCCCCTGGACCTCCTGTGATTTGGTTGTTAGATCTCAGGGCTCCACCAGGTTCAGGCTTGGTGCTTGGCCCGGCAAGCACGTGCTTAGGGAGTTTGGAAGGCGAGGCCTGGCGTACCCCAGTTTGGGGTGGGAAGGTGGGCTGAGGCATCCCCCTGTGACAGCCACTGTGGTTTAACCACCCAGAATCAGCTGGCACTGCTCTTTCCCCCAAGCTCTCTGGTGGGTTCTGCACTCCCACCCCCACCCCACCCCTGTGGTGGTGCCTCTCACTCCTATAGCCACAGGGACCCTCGGAGACCTAACTGCTGTTCTCACTTTGGTCTTGCCCAGGAAACCCACCAACAGCTGGCCGACAAGAAAGGTCTCCATGTGGTGGAATTCCGGGAGGAATGTGGCCCCCTGCCCATCCTGGTCGCCTCCCCCCGGGGGGCCTTGAGGAAGGATCCTGAGCCAGAAGAGGAGGTTCCCGACATCAGGCTGGACTGGGAAGAGGTGAAGGCTGCACAGGGAATGAAGCGCTCTATTTGGTCAGGTCTCAAGAGGGCCTCCACCTGACCTTCCTGCCACCTGGCTCCCCTACTGCAACACCGTGCCTGCTGCCCTAGGCGCCTGGGACTCCCCCGTCACATCTTGCTGTGTCACCTCTTTTTTCTTTTTTGAGGTAATTTCAACCTTCTTTATTTACAAATAAATAATTCTAGTTTTGATTTATTGATCACGTGATCTGTGCCAGGCAGTGTGACAGGGACATTATGTACTGACCTCAGTTCAAGACTACTTTAAATACTCCATGAAACCAGCAAAAGCAAATGGAGCAGGGAGACAGGAAAAGACCCACCCAGGGGTAATGTGCACAGGGACATGAAGGGCTGTGGTGGCTGTGCCCGACGCCCGCTCGGGCTGACCCATCCCTGGGAGGTGACCTCCTGCCCTGTCCCTCACAGCTGCACCCACCTCCAGCAGGGCCCAGGCTGCCCTGGTGGCAGGAAGTGCCTCATTGTTCCAACTTGAACATCAAGTGCCAGCAGCAGGAACCTCTTGTCACACGCTTGACACCTCTTGTGTGGTGTCTGGAGAAATGTCTCTTCACCTCTTTTTGCCCATTTGAAAAATTGAGTTATTTGTGTTTTTATCATTGAGTTGTAAAGATGCTTTAGTATTGTGGACACAGGCCCCTGTAAGGGGTGTGACCCACCATGTTCCTCCTCCGTGGGCAGATCATCATTTCCTGTTTCTTTGAATACTTTCTCTGCCCCCATCCTCCCCCAATCCTCTGCCTACCCAGGTAGGCCCTTGTCACAGTCCCCCAGTTTATTGCCTTTAAGACAATAGAGTAGTTAAAGCACAATTAATGCCAACATTTTTTTTACACATGTAGATGTGCAATGTATGATAACAACACAGAGACCAGGCAGGAGTCCTGGAAATATGCTGTCACCTGGTTCTCTCAAGGGGTCATTTGAAGGTGGACTGGTTAAGGTAAAGATGTGCACTTAAACCCTATTGTAAAGGAGTCACTAGCGTGACACAGAGCTGTAGCTATTAAGCCAGCAAAGAGAATGAGGTGCAATCTTAAAAATAACTCATTGTGCTGTTGCAGTGGCACACACCTGTAATCCTAGCTGCTCAGGAGGCTGTGCAGGAGTTTCCCAAGTTCAAGTGCAGCCTCAGCAACTTAGCAGGACCCTGTCTCAGAAAGGGCTGGGCAAACATACAATGCTCTTGATTTGTTGATTATACATATCCTTTGATTAAAGTCCAAACATAACGAGTCTTTAGAGACATTTTGTATCAGAAAAAAATAAACTTTTCTTTTGCAAGTTGCTAGATAATGTAGAAATTTGGTACAAAAAAAACAAAATGCAAAAAAATGTGTATGTATTTATAGTGAATAGGATTGCCTGAGGCGCGTAATACTTGTTTATTTAATGTGTGCCCTTGCAGACAATTTTACATGTTTGTATGACAGGACATACATGTATGTGTGAGTGTGTGTGTGTGTGTGTGTGAGAGAGAGAGAGAGAGAGAGAGTGTGTGAGAGTGTGTGTGTGTGTGTGAGTGAGAGAGAGAGAGAGAGAGGGGAGAGAGAGAGAGAGAGAGAGAGAGAGAGAGAGAGAGAGAGAGAGAGAGAGAGAGAGTATGTGTGTGTCTTTTATATACAAAAGAGGCTGAAATATCTATCCAGGCAGAATATGTGATCAGACCCAAGCCTGTGCAGGGAGTTGGGTGACCATTAACTTATGCTGATCTGATGGGTCACAAGTCCCAATGTGTATCACCCACACTTCAGTCAGCAACAGCAGCCAATCTCCCAACTGTAGCAGCATTAGTTAGTTTCCCTGCACACTCTGTGTTCCTGACATCACAGTGCTGTAAGTTGGTGGCCCTCGTTAAGCAAAGTCATATTTGCAAAATAGCATTATTTGTTTTTAAAGCTTTTAAAGACATGGTTTTCTTGGGGGGAAAAAAAAAGGCTTGGGACCCAGCTCAGTGGTGGATTGCTTGCATCGATGTGGGAAGCTATGGGTTCCATCCCCCGCACCACAGAACAAACTCAAAAAACCCTCAATCCAAGAGAAGGCAGAAAAAGAGGAGAAGGGGAACAAGGAACAGGCGGCCCCAAAGAGAAGCCTGGGAAGTTCAAAGCAGCCGTTCCTAGACCGCACTAAGTGCAAGCCCTCTGAACACCTGTGCACATCCTGTCAGCGCACTGTGCTGTGTTCTGTTGAGCTTAACTTTGTCCTCCTGGTGTTCCCCTTCAGGGTCTGTCCACTTCTGGCAGCAGGCTGGTCCCGTCTCCACCTCTCCCCGCAGTTCTCAAGTATTTTAATGTTCTGCCGTACAGTGCGTGCTCCCTGAGTATGGTACATCTTGGAGAACTGTCCCATCATCATTCAGGTGGTGTCCCTCTATATGATTGGCAGTTTTCCTTGCACGTAGTTAATATAGTCTGAGCTTCATACAGTGACTACTGCTTTCCTTCACTAGAGTTGGTCCCGTGTTTCCCTCTTCAACACTTCACTCTTAATCTACGGTGGTCCCCTCGTACCCACGGTTCAGCTCGCCAAGGTTTCAGGTACTTGTGGTCAACTGCAGTCCCAAACTGTTAAGTGGAAAATTCCAGAAATAAAAAAAATTCCTAAGTTTTAAATTATATTTCATTGTGTGTAATGCTATGAAGTCTCGCACTGTCCCCCTGAGGTATGAATCGTCCCTTTGTCCAGTGTGTCAACACTGTATACGCTCCCTGCCTGTTACTCACTCTTGGTAGCCATCTTGGTTATCAGATGGACTGTTGCAGTATTACTGCTGACACTCACATACCCCTGATTTTACTTAAAGCTTAAGGGGAGCGATGGTGGGAAGTTTATTGAATTATGTTAAAATTATTCTATTTTACTATTAGTTACCATTGTCAATCTCCTCCTGTGCCTAATTTATAACAGTCATAAGAATGTAGATATAGGGGGAAACAGTGTATATAGGGCTCAGTGCCATCTGCAGCTCAGGCATCCACTGGGAGTCTCGGGATGTATCCCTGGGTGGGGGTACTACTGTATATTTTAAGTGGACTTCTAGACACCAAAGGGTTGGAACCTGTTTTTTGAACCCCTCTGATAATCTCTGATAATTGGTACGTTTAGGCCCCTGACATATAATGTGATTATTGATCCAGTTGAAATAGCATCTGCTGTGCTTGGTACCGTTCTGTGTAATTGCCCTGGTTCTTTGTGCCTGTTTTTGTCTGTCTCTTCTTTTCCTGCCTTTTGATTCCATCTACTCACATTTCTCAGCACACCTGTTATACTTCTTTTTAAAAACCTTTTTTAGTGGTTGTAGTGTATACTGATAACTAACCCAGGTCCACTTTCGGATGACACTGCCGGGTCAAGACTGGTGTCAGTACCTCACAGCAACAAAGCATTCCTGGTGCTTCTGCCACCCCGCGTCACACTGTCATCTCACATGTACATATACAGTTCTCATCGAGGACATTTGTTAATTTTGTTCTGAACAAACTTATCCAAGAAAACTTAAGTTGTTATTCTTTTCTATGTAAGTCTCTTTCTGGCCGGGATCATGGTCCTTTTCTTTTAAAGGACTTCTTTTATCATTTCTTGCCAGGCAGCTTCCTGGTGACACAGTCCCTCCGTGGTGTGTCTGAGAGTCTCTATTTCTCTTCACTCTGAGGCTGAGTTTTCAGGACATGGCTGTAGGTTGGGGGGCTTTCACCTCAACACTTCTAAGTGTTTTGCTCCACGCTCTTCCTTGAATACTTTCTGAGCAGTTGGATATATTGTGTCTCTGTTCCCAGAGGCAGGGCTTCTTCCACTGGCCCCTTTAGGGTGTGTGTGTTTGATGGTGGTTCTGTTTTGGTGTTGGCTTGGCTTTCTCTTGGTGCTGCAGTTTGGATTCCTGGAGGCTGAGGCTGGGTGGAGTTGTTTTGTTGTTCCTTCTGCTTGAAGTTCTCTGAGCCACTTTGATTTGGTACTAATTTGGGAAGTTCTCCTCTTCCGTGGATTCCCATCTTGTCTACATGACACCTCTTATCTTCCCACAGTTCTTAGATGTTGGTTCTTTCTCTCCCTGTCTCCCTCCCCCTCAGCCTCTCGCCCTCTCCCTCTCCCTCTCCTCCTTTCCCTCTCCATCTCCCCCTCTCCCCCTCTACCTCTCCCTTCTCCTCCCCCACTCCTCTGCTTGTCTCCCTTTCTCTCTCCCTGTCTCCCTCTCCCTTGTTGCCCCCTCCTTCTCTCTCTCTCTTTCCCTCTCCCTCTCCATCTCCCTCTCCCTGTCTCCCTCATCTCCCTCTCCCTCTCCCTCTCCCTCTTCTCCCTCTCCCTCTCCCTATCTTGCTTTGCTTTCGTGTTTTGGAAGCTGAGACATTCTTTGCTCAGTGGAGTCCAGTATGTTAATGAGCTCATCAAAGCTCTTCCTCATTTGTGTCCCACCATTTTGTGTCTCCATCTCTTTCTGCCTTGTCCCCTCTGCTGGTGCCTGTTCTCTGTCTTTCCATGAGAGCCCTTGGCAGGTTAGTCGTGGTTGTTTGAGGGGTTCCTGGTCTGAGTGTCCCAGCATCCCTCCTGGTGGGAGTCTAGTGTCCGTGCTTGCTCCTCTCTCAGGCCTTTGCCTTTTAGTCTGCCTTGTAACTCTAGCACTGGGGAAGGGAGCTCGTGGAAATAGGCCTTGAGGAGTGTCCAGGAGTGGGAGGCAAGCTTTCTGTGGCCCCTCCAGCGGGTCCCTGTCTCCTGAGCCTGCATCCTGGGCTGGGAATGTCCCTAGTGCTTCTCCCTGTTGCCCTCTTAGGTGGAACAGCAGGACTCAGGGTGCTGGAGCTGGTTGCCTGCCTTCCCCCAGGTGACACAGGCTCTGGTGATTCCCAGTTGTTCAGACTCTGATAAAGCAGTTTCTCTAGAGGGCAGCCTTGTTAGGAACAGAATGCTCTGGCATATGTCAGAAAGGTCCAGAAACATGAGGAACCTGGAGACAGTCTCAGTGGGAACACTGAACTCCTGCAGCTGAAACCCACAAAGGTGGAGGGCCCCTGTGATCTGGCGGTGGTTCTGAGTTTTTCTTTTTCTTTTTTCTGTTTCTTTCTTTTTTCTTTTCTTTTTTTTTTTTTTTTTTTTTTTGGTACTGGGGGTTAAACTCAGGACATCACTCTGCAGAACAAGCTCTGCCCACTGGGTTCCCTCCCTGGAGTTTTCAATATTCAACTTGCCTACTGAGCCTCCAGAAATCCATCAATTACAACCTGCCTTTGCCAAGACTAGTATACACATTTTCATAGCAGCTTTGTTTATAGACAAGAACTGGAAACAGTGTAGATGTCTATCAGCAGGTGAGTGGATGCAGACTCCCCAGGCCCACCTTATGAGACAGTTGATCACTCAAAAATAGGAAAGGGTGAGCTATTGGCACTTAACCTTGATGATGCTCAAAATAATTATGTTGAAAGAAGCCAGATTTAAAAAAAAAAATAAAACATGCTGTATGATTCCGTTTATTGAAACTTCTAGAAAGTATATAGTAACAAAAAGCAGATCAGGGGTCACCTGGAGATGTGAGGGGGGATGGTGGAGGTGTGAAGGGATTGCAGAGAGGCAGGAGGAAACTTTTAGGGTGATAGACATGTTGTTTACATTGATTGTGGTGCCCTCACAGCTGATGCATAGTATTGGAACTCAGCAGAGTGTGCTTGAAATGTGCAGGTTGCTGCCCTTCATTGAAACTGTTTTTTGAAATTAGCTACAACCAACAGGGGACAGAGAAGCCCCCAAGTGGTCTCTTCCTTTACTGAAGACTATGATGTAGAAATTGATTGCAGAAGAAATCTCTTTCCTGTCCATGCAATGTTTTGAGCTTATCAGTGCTTAACTCCTGCGTGGCTAAATCGATCCTGCTTCAAATGCTGGGCGAGATCTTCAGGGGTGTAAGTACCACGTAGGCAACATGATGCCAAAGCGAGGTCTGTGCCCCCAGATGCAGGTCCCTTCCCTCATGCATCAATCCTTTGGGGATTCCAAGGCCTTTGGAAAGAAAGTTGAGGGGTCCTGGGAGCAAAGAGGGTTGGGGATGTGCCAAGGGATGAGTAGGAGGTGCGCACTGGGAGGAGGACACTCCACACGGGCCTCCACTGTGCACCCAGTGTTCCACGAGGCTGGTTCAGAGCCAGGGCTGCAGGCCAGGCACATCTGGGAACATTGCAGGTTCAGGGGACTCTGCCGAGCCTAGAGAAGGGGATACTGGTGCTGAGCAGCATATATCAGGGAAATCGGTCGCTCCCACCTGACTGATCCCTTTCCAGGGCAGTCTTGGGGCCCTGCTGCAGGGACACCCAGTGAGGATGCTCGAGGAAACCTTTCTGTCCAGGAACGGGGTGGGGCTGGTGAGGGCTGGGGTCCTAGGGCGAGCTGGCTGCAGCTTTTTACCTGAAGTCCCCCTGTCCCGCCCCTTGATGATCCTCCTGGAGTCGGGCCCCAAGTGACTTCTCCCTTGGCAGCCTTTGGGAGGCACCGAGGAACTGTCTGGGGCCCTGTCCCTGAGGGCCACAGGGCTTTCAGTGTTTGCTGACTTGAGTCTTGGGGAGTTTGTAAGGAGGACTCCAGCCCTCCACCTCTACCCACCGACATCCAATGGATGGCTAAAGGCAGAATTAGAAGGGCAGCATCTCTGCCTCAATATATGGCCCATCCATCCCCTTTGCCTGAGTCACCTTGGATTTGTTACTGGACCCTGCTGGCTTCATCAGTGCCCACCAGCACAAGGAACAGGAAAAAAAAAAAAAAAGAAAGAAAAAGGAAAAAATCAAGAACTTTGATCAAACTGGGGAGAAGCAGCCAGAAGGCTTGGAAGAAGCCCCTGACCCACAGAAGTGGTTACAGTTTATAGAAACAAAACCCAAGTGATCTACATACGTGAATTTCCTTGGCCTGAAGAAAAGCAAAAATGGGAAAAACACAGAAAATGCCTAGGCAGATGGCCTGTGCCCAGGCCTGAGGAAGGGCAGGACCCATCTTAGCTTTCCTGGCTCCTGAGGTGGGAGTAGGGTTGCAGCCCGTCTCTATTTTCAGCAGAAGAAAGTTGCTCTTAATTCAGAATCCAGACCCCCATCCCCATGCAGTCTGTTTCATGTCCCAGGAACAAGGTCTGATTGATGTGCATCTGAGAGCCAAAGCAGGTGACACAGCTCTCCTGACAAGGCACCACCTGGCCAATCCTGGGAAGATGGACAGACCTCAACTGGTCAGGACCACCTGCTTTGGCAGCTGTGCAAAGCCCAAGCCCTTGCCCTCATTCCCCTCTCTATAAAAGCTCCAAGTCATTGTCACCCCCTGAAAACAGGCTAAGATGTGGGTCCCCTGCCTTCCCCGTGTGGCTGCACTGATAAAAGTTCCTTTCCTGCTGGGCATGGTGGTGCATGCCTGCAATCCCAGAGATTCTCGGGAGGCTGAGGCAGGAAGATCACTTGAGGTCAACCTTGGTGATTTTGTGAGACCCTCAGCAATGTAGCAAGACCCCTTCTCAAAACAAGAATAAAAAGGATTGGGGTGTGCTCAGTGGTAAGGCACCCGGGTTCAATTCCTAGTCCTTTACCTGGAGCTGAAGCTCCCTTCCTCCTTTTCTTTTGCGGGTTAAAGCTTCCCCTATGCATTCAGTGTCATTGGACTTGGAGTTATCATTGACCCAACTCAGAAGTTCCCATCTCTGGTATCTCCACCTCCTCTTGGTACTGGGGATTGGACCAGGGGCTCTGCCACTGAGCTACATCCTCAGCCCTTTTAATTCTTTATCTTAAGACAGTGCCTCAATAAGTTGCTAAACCTGGCCTCAAACCCACAATCCTCCTGCCTCAGCCTCCTGAGTCACTCTATCACAGGTGGGTGCCACTGTGCTCGGCCTGTGGTTGCATTTGGATGCAGTCCAAGCTGCTGCAGGTTTGAGGAATGTTCTGTGGGCATCTATATAACAGTACCTGGACGGGGGTGCTTTCTGCAGGGGGCGCCAGACCCTCTCGCTGTTTTTTTCTGTGGATGTCTGCCTGGCCTGTAGTGGGGTGGTCACAGGACATTCAGGAGAGATCTAGGGCACTGGGCAGTGCCCTCCATCCAGCAGGTGACCTGGCAGGAAGAGCCCTTGCAGCAGGGAAGTGGGGTGGCACTCTGTAGGTGAAAGCACAGAGGTCTCTGATGACTAGTGACTAACAATGTGAAGCAGAAACATCCCATGAACTTCATGTTCAAGTACAAAGCTGGCTAGGATGACTGGGTGGCATTGCAATCTCCTGAAGGTCCTTCTTGGATTCATACAAAAAGAGAGAGCGAGGGACTAAGGGGCAGGAAGGAAACACAACTTTTTCAAACACTGAGATCTGGAGTCCAGCTCCTGCCATGTAGTCAGTGAATGAATGGATAATAATTGTTTTTACGGGACCATGTGACCTGGGGCTGCTCGGCTTCCTGTGGGCCCTCAGCATCCCTATGTATAAAGCAGGGGCACAGACCAAGGGTGCTGTCAGCTTTCTGTTGCTGTGACAAAGCATCTGAGAGAATCCCCTTAAAAGGAAACAGGGTTTCTTTTGGCTCACGGCTGCATAGGTCTCAGTCCATGGCACCTTAGCCCTGTTGCTTTGGGCCTGTGGCAGCACAGTAGGACATCCTGGCAGCTGGAGCACATGACAGAGGAGGCTGCTCATCTCTGGGTAACTGGGAAGAGGGTGGGTAGGACTGGGCTGGGTCCCAATATCCCCCTCAAGGTCACACCCCTAATGATCTCATTCCTTCCAGGAGGCCCCACCTACTAAAGTTTCCATTATGTCCCAAGGGCCACAGGCTGGTGACCAAGCCTTTAGCACATGGGCAATGGGGACATTTGACATCCAAACCACAATACCAAGTGATCATTAGCTGGGGGCTAACCCCTGGTCTCCGGGCCAACCCCTCCCCACAGCCCAGGCCTGGGGAGATTGACTGCATTCTGCAGGACACCCACTGCAGGCAGCTGCCTCAGCCCAGGGAAGTCCTTAGCAGAGGCTCTTTTATTTCACGGGGGGTGGTACCAGTGATTGATCTCAGGGATGCTTGACCACTGAACCCCATCCCCAGCCCAATTTTGAATTTGATTTAGGCTCAGGGTCTCACTGATTTGCTTAGTGCCTTGCCATTGCTAAGGCTGATTTTGAAATTTTTGATCCTCCTGCCTCAGCCTCCCGAGGTGCAGGGATTCCAGGAGTGCACCACTGCGTTGGCCAAGGGGCTCCTTTTGGGCAGTGGGGTTTCCTTGGAGAGAAAGCTGACCCTGTCCTGGGGTCATCCCTGATTTGCCCACACAGCAAAGCTTTGTTACTTTTTCTTTTCTCTGGAGGGCAACTCAATTCATACCTAGTAAACATAGCCCCACAGGTTCTCTGATTAAGAATAGTGCAGAGCTGGGGGGCAGTGGTACATGCTTGTAATCCCAGACACTCTGGAGGCTGAGGCTGGAGGATGGCATGTTTGAAGCCAACCTTAGCCATTTAGTGAGGCTCTGAGCAACTCAGTGAGACTCTGTCTGTAATGAAGTATTTTAAAAAGGGCTGGGGATGTGGCTCAGTGGTAAAGCACCCCTTGGTTCAACCCCTGGTACCAAAAGAGAGAGAGAGAGAGAAGTGAAGAAATAAGGGAAATCAAAACTCAAGCTAAGATCTTAACCCTGCAAACGCAGCTGGTAGAGAAACGTGCTGAATTCAGGGCTATGAGGATTCACCTCACCAAGACTCAGGTAGCAAATGCTCTCCAAACCTGTCACCCTCAGGGCTGGGTGAGCTCCGCGGTAGAGCACTTGCCTAGCATGTGCAAGGCCCTGGGTTCAATGCCCAGTGCGGCAACAAAAAGAATTTCAAAACCCCATGTGATCCTCAGGTCCAGGGAGAGCAGTCAGAGCAGCTGTCTGCCCCAGAGACTGGGCCTGGGAGGATGCCAGGGGGCTCATCAAAGGTCCGGGGAATTGCCACCAGTGCGGCCAAGGTCACTCCTAGATGGCAAAATGAAACCTGTGAGCCACGTTTTCTGTGACTCTCAGGAATCCCTTCCACACCTCTGTCCTTAAAACAGGGAAGAGTAATAATGTCACTCAGTCCCTTTGTAGTGCTGGGACCACAGTGGTCTTTAGAGGAGATCTCATGGCTGCCCTGGGTCACCCCCTGCTTCACATCCCCTTGGTGACCAGTGGTCTCTTCCCACCTGAATGCTGTCCAGACCCGACTCCTGGGGTGCAAGCCTTCCCCTCCACCCTTTACCAGTGCTCACCAGCTGCCCTGGGGCATGGGAGGCTGTGACCCAGGCTTGGGTAGGGCTTCCCCCTTAGCCAGAGCCGTCCTGAGAGCCCCAGGCTGCAGCCCCAGCCTGGAAGTGGCTGCCTGGAACAGAGCAGGAGGTTGCTCCCTGTGGCCCCTCTGGCCCCTCTCTTCCTCCTGTGGAAGGAGCATGTGAGGAATGGCTTGTCCTTAACCCTGTGCAGAAGCTTCCAAAGAAACCGCTTCAAAGCCCTGGAGCAGGGGAGGGTTTTGAAAGGTTTGTGGAGCCATCTGAGAAGAAATGGCAGAACTTCAGAGATGAACAAGAGAGCAGGAGTTCCAAGCCTCTTTCGATGGAGTTTCTAGCAAAACAGGATGTTGGTTGCAGGAGCCAGATGCAAGCCAGGCTCAGATGACCCCATGGAGTACCATCAGGCGACCAATGGCCACTTGAAAACTGTATCGTAAAAGAGCTTCCAGTCCTGAAGCGCAAACTATGCCAGGGGCCTCCAGGCTAAATGACAGAAGCAGGCACACAATGACACATGGCCTGTGACCTCACTCATGGAGAGTATAATACAGATGTACCATAGAAGTAGAAAACATTATTGTGACCAATATTTTCATAATGATGATTGTTAGGATGGCCTTTCATGTTGGTTGTGATAATTGACAGCTGTCATTTTACAAATAATGTTGATCAAACGCTCCCTCTGGGCCATGCTCTAGGCCAGCCACTCTACCTGCCTTGCCTACCTGATCCTCACAGTGTCCCCAAGAAGCCAACACAACAAACCAGAAAGCACAATGTCCCTGCTAGCAAGTGCAGGACCTAAGTCTTGAACCCAGACACAGAGACCAACCAAATTCAATGAAATATTTACTGGAATACTGGTAGAAATCTAGGAGAAGAGGCTGTGGCCTAGAAATGGGGAGGGTTGGCTTCAATCCTCAAAACCCAAAGCTGTCAAGATGGTTCAATTGACCATCCACGTTAGAAACTACTCTCCAACGAAATATGCCCCAAACATTGTCAAAACAGAGGGACCGATTGGGAGGAAATGGCAACCCAGTAGAACAGGAGGCACGAGGAGAAACACAGATGAGCACTATGCACGGGAGGAGGTCACTGGAACACAGCTGGCAAGAAGATGAACACAGGCTCAAATGATGTGTTTTATTTATTTATTTTTTACCCAAATTAAGGATGTTGATAATATGTGCTGGGAGGGGATAGGAAGATAAGCTTTTTTCATACACTTTGGAGGCACATTTAACATTATCCATGAAACTTAAAAAATGCACGAACGCTATGCTCCCTACAACACAGAAATTCAGGTCTTGGGACGTGCCCTGGGAAGCTCCCAGAAGGAAGTTCATTTCAATGCCGTGTTAAATTATAAGACGTGTACAATGCAATGGCCATTGGCAGGAAGTCTGTGGCCACAGTGAATAAGGAGGCACGTGCTGACTGCAAGTTCTTAGGACCTGTGGGTGGAAAGAAGACCCTGGACCACATGTTTCAGCTGTGGGACACAGACACAGCCCTGAACATAGGCTGGTCCAGCGGCACTGTGCATCTCTCCAGATCCACACGGTGTGGAAACCGCAGCCATCACTTGGCTTTAGGGACAGTAGCTGAGGTGATTTTCTTTTCTGAGAGATAGGGGACCACGGGTGACTCCCTAATAGACAGATGACCAGAGCCACCTCTGGGGAGAGTCTGGGCCAGGAGGTGATGGGAGAAGAGGAATTCGATCATCTGTTTCCATTTTTCTGTGATTTGGTTCAAGTGGTAAAGCCCTGCTATTTATTAATTAATGGATCAAATAGGTTCATCATTGTTTTAGAGTACAATTAGGTGCCTTCAAACTTTAGGCTACATGGGCACATTTGAGAACGGTTCCAGCCATTCTCTCATCCTTTGGGTCATTCCCCTCCTATGTCCTGTGAGACATTTTCTATGTGAGGCTTGAAGAAGAAGAAGAAGAGAATATTCTGTAAAGAAAACCTTATGATCTGTGCATTATAAAATTGAATGGGTTCATTCAGAAATCAGAAGTTCTATTGAAAGCTCTTTGCATGAGGCAAATAAAACTTATTTTTAGGCATCCTGGTGAAGACAAGGTTTTATCTTTTTGTCTCATGTCTGTGTTTTTCTTTTTATTTGTTAGAATGAAATCCATAGGTTGGCAGACCATTCTATCAGATGTGTACCTAGATGACATTTCAATTACCCACTTTTACATGGTAGACATTTTGTACATGAACACTGCCTGTCTGCAACTTTTTTTAAAACAGGACTGGGCTCAGGAGCCCAAATACCAATGTTAGCTGGAACATGTTCTCCAGTTTGGCCTATCTGTCAGTATTCCCTGAGGTCATCTGTTCCATGAGCTTCGTTACTCCTGCTCCCTCACCAGCTTTCATAGAAACCACATGCTGTCTATGAGTCAGAGACACCAATCTCACAACATAGCATTCTTTGAGTATCCAAAGTCCCACTTTTCACTTCGCCATGCCTGACATTGTCGGTAATATTTACCGGCAAATGTGAGATTTTCAAAGATCCAATTCTATGTGCTCCTTTCTCAAAGAGCCTTAGGCAGGGCTATAGCATACATAAATATGAAGGAAAGGCCTAGTTTTTAAAATGTCATCCATCGAATAGTTGACACATATCTGAGATATTTTTTTATTTTGGAGGAGGTATTATTTAATAGGGAAATCCAACAGCTACATGATAGTGAAATGAGAAGTCTTGCATCCATTTTATTCTTTGTGATGATTTTGATGAGTAAGGATAAGATACTTCCTTGTTCCAATGAAGATGTTGCCCACTTCTGTGAATGGATGCACCGTGTCACCCACTACTTGCATATCTGCATGTTGTGCTTGACATTACCATCGTACTCGGCAGGTGGCAGAAAGTCAATACTGAAGTTCAGCTCTGGTGTTCTAGCAGCTGTGCTGCAGATCCTTGGTGTGCCACCTTGTGCAATCCATGCTGCTCTGTTCATGTTCCTATTGACTTCCTGGTGATGAGCATCATGGTCTCCTGGTCTTGAGAATGGCCAAGCATTTCTCTGTGAATGTGGAAGGTGGGCATGTGGAAGGCTTCAGGGAGGAGGGATCATTGATCATGTACTCTAATCCATGTGCCTGTTTAATGACCTGTTTTTCTTCTTGGGTTTTAAGGGAGACACTGCCCTCAAACACTTCTGTGCAGCTGGGAATGCAGGCTTCTGCTTCACCTTGAAGGAAGCATTCATGAATCCTTTCCAGAAGACATGAGAAGAGAGAGTGAGCCTCTGGTAACATGCAGGTTCCTTGCATTGCCCATGGGCTAGAGGAGAGAAGAGTTGCTTCATGAGATTTGATCCCCTTTTTCCTGAAAAGTTCCACACGGAGGTGAGTCCCCAGCATGTTTAGACATCATTTCAGACATCTTTGTTGATGGAAGTGAATCACACCCCCTGATGATGTGGAAGAGCTGAAGATGGGTTTGCTATGAATTTTCTATTTCATTTCTCAGGGCCTGAGTCAAGCCAGCCATTGTGCTGTCAGCGCATGAGCTGCTGGTCAAATGTGAGGAAGTGGTCTTGCTTTATGAAAACACCATCCTGAGTCAGTGAGCCAGAGGCAGCCTGCAGTCCCTGTTTTCCTGTAAAGGCAGATTGCTGTGGATGGCCTCTGGCCTCATAATGCAGCCCTGCTCAGAGTAGGGGATTGAGGGTCCAGGCAGATCCCAGTTCCTTTTGACCTTTATTGCCATTGGGCCACCCCAGGGTCCTTGGACTCTACCTGGTCTTCTGGCCTGGGTCAGGGCATGTGAGGTTTGGAATCCCCCTCTGTGGCAGGATCCCAGGCCCCCCAGCCACTTGAGGGCAGCACATCCTTCCCTAATTGTGTTAGAGGGGGAGGATTCTCCCGCCCATCCTCATCCATGCTCATCCCTCATTTTGTAGCTTCGCACCTTAGGACCTTTATTCATTGACTTACGCTAAGATGAGTCAATCAGCAGTCTCCCAAGGGTTTACATTGTGGTAATTGACACCGAACATCTGTTTTGTAATTAAACCATTTTGGAGGACACAGTTGAGTGGCATTAAGCATGTTCATGTTGGTGTATAGGCGTCACCACCATGCATCTCCAGAACTCACGTGGACATACTCTTGCCATCAATGCAGAATTCTAGTGCCCTTGAGGCCCAGGAAAAGAACATTGTACTTTATCTTTTTATGAACCTGATAATTGAGAATCTGAGATAAGTGAAATCCTACAAAATTTGCCTTTCTCTGGACACGATCATTTTCAAGGGATGCAGTTCACCCCCACTCGTGGGCATATCAGGTCCACTGCTAACTCTGCGGGTGTTTCAATTGCACTCTCGGTGACGGTGGTGACTGTGTGCACATGAGCTGTGTGTCCAGCTCAGATCCCAGGATCTAGGGTCTTTGGTTCCACGCAGCCTATAGGTTGCCTGTTCCTCCAGGTGTCTGCAGGCCAGTGGCACGAAGGCCCTGGGCCTGGTGGTTTCTTTAGGTGAGTGCAATACGTGTCCACAGTGTCGTGGGACATGATGGACTATAAATAGAAGCAATGCCTGGATACTCCTGGGATCTCAGTAGGCTCAGCCTGTGTGCTGAGAATTGTTGTGACCTCCTAATTAATGGAACCCCAGAATCCCAGAGAAAAGGGCAAGTCCAGAGCAGTGGAACCTCACTGTCTCTGAGAGAACTTTTGGGGTGGGGGGCAGGGATACATTGATGTGAGGACGCTGATGCAGAGTCACGTGCTCCGAATCCAGGTAGAGGTGCTCAGGAACAGCCTGGGCTGGCACGTGGGTTCCCCACCTGCACACCTGTGGAACATCTCGGGGCTCTGATTAGCACAGCAGCCTGACCACGTGAGGGCATCTGCTGTCTCTGCGTACAGTGAGCTGGGTTTTCTTCACGTCCCTCAACAATTCCACATAACACCAGCTCTGAACCCAGAGTCCTGGGCACTTAGTTGAGGCTCCATCAGCTCCCACCTCTCTCTACCTGACAGAGCCCTCCTGGCTCCCTCTGCACTCATTACATTGAAGATGAAACCCTGGAGGGTGGGACTTCCCGTCATCCAGAAGTTCCCAAACACATTCCACTGTGCCTGGAACTCAAATGGTTGGGGGGGCCACAAGCACCCTGGCATCCATGTGTGGGAACCATGGTAGTATAATCAAGAAACAGGAAGGAGAGGGGTTGGACTGATCAGTACAGATGGCAGGGCCTAGTACAGAGTGGAACGGAGAGTTCTCACCCGGGGTGATTGTTGTGATGTGCACAAATGCTCTGCTGGTGCTGGGGTGCCCGCATGGTTTCTGGGGTCTTGAAAGGCTACAGATGCCCACAGAGTGTTCTCAGATGCACAGTGGGAGGCCCGTTGCAATATGTACATGTGGAAGAAGTAGGAGACCCCCTTAGTGTGGAGGTGCCATCTAGAAGGCAGCCTCACTTCTCTGAAAAAGTTGATTGGAAAAAAAGGGTCCGTACCTGTGCCCAAAGGGCCATATATGCTCCTGGAAGTTGGTGGTGGAAATAGTTCTCCATCCATTAATCACTCCCTCACTCACTAATGTCCTTGTGTCCTTGAGAAAGGCTCTCCCTGTCCTGGTTTTCCTGAATAGAAATCCTCTTGCCTCTTGGGTGAATAGGGTTATGGGTTGTGCAGAGGGTGGTGGTTTACTGAGCATCTTAGAGACTGTCCTTTATGGAGCCTAATGATCCCAACTGGAGAATGAGGCCAGGGTCCTAACTGTGGTTAGTGTGAGGACACCATGGGTTCAGAGAGGGAAAGAAGGACAAGGGAATCTCAGATGTCCCTTCATGGCCCCTGGAGTTAGAGGACTTACCCCTTTGCACCTGGGATCAGGAGACCTCATTTCCTCGAGGACACGCACACTCAGACGTTAATCTTGAGTGTGGGTTCCTTTCTGGGGTCCAGGGCTGTTGTTAGCCACCAGGAATGACAGTGCTCTCCATGCTGAGTGGAGCCAGTTTTTGCCAGGAAAGAGCCCGTGGTCACGCCTTGTGCAAAGCACCCCACGCCAGGGGCTCCCATCCCTACATTCCTGTCCTGAAAGGAAACCACTCAGAGGCAAGGTGGGTCCAACCACCTCCCATGTGTTCACTCATCACTGTGTTCCAGCATCACCCCAGTTCACAGTCCTGATGGGATTGGATGTGGCTCAGAATGTCACCTTCATGAGCTCTACCCTGCCACAGCTGCAGTTCTGCAGTGGGAGAAACTCAAAACCTCAAAACACATGCACATGAAAGAAAAGAGCAAGAGCCAGAGCCCAAACAGGGCCACATGTGGCAAGGACAGCTGGAGTGCCTAGGTTGGGACTCAGAATTATGTCAGTGGGGTGGCATTGCTGCTGACACCAGCGTGATAACAGAGAGCCAGCCCTGCTCATTTTGCGGAGCAGTGTGTTGGGGAAGGCAGAAGAAATTGAGAGGCAGGATTGAGTTTGGCCCTAGGAGGAGGTTGGGTAAAAGGCCAGTGTGAGTTGGAGGGCCTGGGCAGATAGAGAGAGGCCAGGGCACACCCCAAAGCCTGGAGACTGCACTTGATGTCCAGGGTTGTGAAACACCACCTCCCCTCTTACTCACAACTGAGAGCAAGGGGCATTGATGAGTTCAGTTTGTGTGTGGCTGCATCCAAGGTGGCTCGGCTAGGCACCTCTGTTTCCTTGACTCAGGAGGCTGGGAGTCCAGGCTCCACTGAGGCTGGGCTGGGAGGATCGGACTCTGAGTTTATGCCTGTGTTCCTGGTAGGATCCATGTTGGCTGAGCCTCAGTGTTTTTGCAATGAGAGGATGGGTGACTGTCATGTCTTTATCACAGGACACACTTGCTAAATGGATTTGTTTGCTCTGGGGAGGAAAGAGAGAGAAGGGAGTGGTGCTGGAGACAGGGATGCAGACAGGGGTCATAGACTTGGCATAACTCAGTCTTGGAGGTGATATCCCATCACCTGTACCCACTTCAATTCCCATGAATGCAGAGGCTGAGCCCCCTTGAGGTGAGGGGTGAACCGGTTCTGGGCAGCAGGATGCTGTGGTACCTCGGAGTCTCTGTGAGACCCCAACACTAGACACACTTGGCCCTTTTGAAATCTTAGGAGAAGCCTTGGGAAGTTGTATGGCAGAGGGGAGCAGCCTCTGCATCTCAGTCCCCTCCAACTTGCCATGGTGTAGAGAGGGAACTGCAGCCACGATGGGACGGACATTGGCCACGTCCCTGTGTGGGACACAGGCCTGATTGAGTTGGGGTGCATTCTTTGTCTCTGCCCTTCTTGTGATTGTCCCATCTCTACATTTGTGCTTTAGCCACCTGTGAGTCCCATCTCTGGTTTCAGAGAGAATAGAGGGTGTTATGGGCCAATAGACACAATAAACCCTAGAGATTAGATGCTACCCTACTTTCCAGAAAAGACTGGGCACACCATGAGTTGCACAATGATGGGACCAGGGTCCAAAAGCTGCTGAGAGGGAAGGACTGGTTGTGAATGCATTTTTGAAGGCTCCAAGCTGGAACTCTAGTGGCACCAAGCAGGGCAGATGCTGGTGGGGATGTTTGGGTAGTTGTTGGTGAACACCTGCGCACCTGAGATGTTTAGGCATGGAGGAGAAATCAGCAGCTCATAGGGCTTTTGAAAGTGGTCTTATGTGAAAAGAGGCTCAGGTATGGGCACAGGAAATGACATCATTTCCTTGACAATGGATCAAACAGAACATGGAACCCTGGTATCCAGGCACCCACTTAACTGACCAAGCCATCCGAGCTCATTTGGTTGGAGAAACTGGAGGGAGAAGGATGTTCTCCTGTGGTTGCAAACAATGCCGAGCCTCAGGCTCCCAGGAATCTCAGGGGGGCCAACTAGCCCTTTTGTGGATGCACTGGGTGAGGCTTCATCTTAGACGCCAGAGCCTCTGGCGATTGTCGCAGAGGAGCTCAAGAGTAACAGTGAGTAGCACAGGGCAGGTGAACCCAGCAGGCCCTCTAGTCTGATCCCTGATGAATGGCCCAGGACTCCTATTCTGACTGTGTGTGTGTGTGTGTGTGTGTGTGTGTGTGTGTGTGTGGGTGTGTGTTTGTACTGATGGGAACTGTCCCATTGTGCTTTGACTCTAGTGTATTGGCACAAGTCATTTTTCTGTTTGTCACCATTTCCATTTTAAACCAACATTCTTGGTCCCAACACAGGGTGAAAATGATGAGAACACGGAGGAGCCCTTCAGGGTACAGAGCCTTGAACCTTACAGGCAGGACCAGCTTAGGAATGAGCTCCTGCCTGTCATTTGTGGGAGGAACCTACATTTCAGTGGCAACATGGGGTTAATCTCCTGGGATTCCATCCCCACCCATCAGGTGCTGGATCTCTTGTTCCCAAGGTAAGCACCAGACCACCAAGCCCAAGTGTGTAGCCCCCTCATGCCTGGGTCTTGGGGCTGCCATGTACCTCTCAGGGACCCAAAGGTTTGTGATACCTAATGAGATAGAGGACCACACTCATAGTGGAATGTCAGTCCCGAATGGGACGAGTCCTGGAGGTGCCTGCCACAGCCTTGCAAGGGGAGTGAACTCCGCTCTCAGGCAGAGAAACCATCCTGACTCCAGCTGATCCACAGAGGTCCGTGGAGCAGTCCCCACACACTGGGCACCACAGCTCAATGGTGTGCACTGAGCTCATTCCCAGGTGGACTCAGCGAGGCCAGGTGGTCTTTCTGGTGTGATATTGGCTTTGTGAAGAACGTAGATCTGTGCCAGAGGCGTCTCAAAACTCAGGCCTTGGGAAAAGCACTTTTGGGTTAATAAAGACATGTTAATTTCCATAGTGGGACAGAGCATCCTAGCTGGGACATAGCTGGACAGGGGCTTTGGACATGGCGGCTCCCACACCCAGAGATATGTGGGAATCAGCAGTTTGGGCTCATTCACTGATGAACATGGAGAAAGCACCCACTGTGTGAAGACACGTTTCCAGTCACATTTCATAATTCATTGAAAAATAGGGTGCAAATGACTGCCATTGTGTCCCTTTTCATGGGGGTCAGCCTCAAACCGCAGGTGCCATGAGTACATATCCTACATGTGACTGCATCCCTGACTCCATGGGGCATAAGTGCACGTTGTCCTCTTCAGTGACTATGGTGGACCCCTGGACCAACTTCAACATGGAATGGGCTTGGGGTCAAGAGGGTGGGCTCCTGTTTCCAGAATAGGGACCTGCAAGGTGATTTGACTTGGGAAGGCTGAGGAAAGACTGCTCTCCCCAGTGTAGGGTCAGAGGTTTTCTCTGGAGGCCGTGGTGAAGGCAAGGCCAGGGTTTTGCTGACTCCACACCTTCCTCCCCACAGTGCCTCACCTTCCTTCCTGGGGACCTGGGTGAACCTCTACTCCGAGGCTTCCCATCAGCCTCCAGGCTTTCTGAGTCTGCAGCAGCTGCTATCCATGTGGCTCCTGCTGGGAGGCTTGAACCTGGAACACCAAGCACACCACCTCCTGGCCGCAATTGAAGATGGCAAATCAAGCCAGGCAAAGCCTGAGAGCCAGGCGGACTGTGGTGAGTACCTAAGGGTATATGAGGAAAGGTCCGACTGTTGTCCCACTGCAGGGAGTCTGTATGCCTGGTGTTGGGCTGGAAATTAGGACAAGCCTTTGTCCATTCAGGAAGTGACCCCAGTCTGCAAAGAGGTCCTGTGTGGGCCAAGGGCCTGAGTTCTTCCTGGCAGCAGAGGTATTGTCTGTCTGTGGGAAGGTCAGGGCAAGGCAGTCATGTTGGCATCTTTTCTCCTCTAGCTACAAGCTCAGTTCCTGTCACGGCTCCTCAGCCAACCCCAGAGCCAGAGCCTTCTCCCAGGGAAGGGGCAGAGCCGGAGTCCAGGACATCAGGGGTCTCTACTCGATCCTCCCCAAGGCCCCAATATAACAAGCGGATGAGAGGCAGGTGCCTCATTCACGTCTACCTGGAAAAGGAAAGGACAACACAGTATAGGAGCATCCTGGTGAGTCTTCGAGCAGGGGAGTCTCCTGGGAGCCCACAGTGGGGAAGACCGAGTCCACAGCAAACACTTTGGACTAGGCCTGTCTTCTTGAACTGGAGCTTCTGGAAGGTCAGGAAGGAGAGCAGAAAGTGAGCAAGAGAGAGGCGGGAGAGCAGCAGCATGCCAGGTCTGGGTGCGAGTGGGCCTGCGTGTTTTGGGATGTGCAGGTCAGAAGTGCAGGAGTGAGTGCTGGGTTCAGAGGAGGTCAGAGAAATATCGAGGGTACAGGCCATCCTCTACTGACCTTGGTATTGAGGAGGAGTATATTGAACCGTGGAGGTTGAAGCACAGGAGTTGGCAGTCATTTTCTTGTGTGTGGGAGGGGATATGTTGCTGGTTGAAGGGAAGGGAGCCATTGTAGAATGATTAGGGTGGGTAGGTGTGGGTCACAGAGAACTGGGGGCCTTGGAGGGGCCCATTAGTGTCCTAGTTTGCATGTATGTGAATAGAGATTTAGCGGCTCTCTCTGCAGAATTTTCCTGGGTGTGGAGTATCCATCATGAGACTCTGGTGTCCACCTCCAGGGGAGCTATGTTGAACCACTGCACCTGCTGGGTCCGAACCTCCTGACACCCTAGCAAGCACTGACACTCTCGAGCCCAGCAGCTTCCATGCCTATCATTAAAGAGTCCTAGTGTGTGTTGTGCCCTGGCTGTCAGGACCAAAGCACCTAGGGTTTGTGCCTGGTCCACACAAAAATGCAGCTGCATCCCAGACCAGAGCAGGGATATGGAAGTGCACTGGACCATTCCTCCCATCTTGATGGGACTAGAGTGTGTCTGTACAAAGTCTTTTGGTCCTTATTCCCTTGTCCCTGTAGGGCATAGCAGGTTGAAGCAAACTCTTGTACCAAGATTGGACTAGAGGCTCATAGGAAGACCCCCACATGATCACATGAAGGCCTCAGGTAGCAGGGTATCAAGATGGTGCCCTTGTGTTGAGAGCTCACTTGTCTCTGATTGTCCTTGAGCACTGTCCTCTGGGTAGCTACTCCCAAATTCCCTCTCTGATGAGCTTTCTCCAACCCTGCTCAGGTGACCTGCCAGGACAGGGCTCCAGTCATCATCCGCAGGGCCTTAGATGCACACTTGCTCCAGCAGGAGGACCCAGAAAACTACGAGCTTCTGCAAATTCTCTCGAACCATCAGAGTAAGTGGAACCATCAGAGGGTAGGGAGCAGTGAGTCACAGTGGGCTCACGATAACTGGGAGCCAGAACACAGTGTGCATTGACCCAGTGCCCAGGATGAGTATGGTGGGACTTGTGCATAAAACAAAGTGTAATGATGGGGCATAAATCTGCAGGTTCTTCATGTTCCCCAGGGGCTGTGGACCTGCCTATCATGTGTTCTTTCCTTGGCCTGAGGAGGCATTGCAAAGCTATTATCCACAAGGGGCCAAGAAGAGAGGCTTCTTTGTCTTGTGTCAAAGAAGACAGACAACCACAGGGTGCCTACTTTGGTGGCCTTTCCTGACCTAGATGAGTACATGAGAAAAGCAGTTCAATGAAGAATCATTTCTGGCTTCCAATCTTTCTATTCATTGCAAACTGAGTTTACTTAGGACCAGAGGCCATTTCTAGAGAGAAGAGTGTGGTAGAATAGAACCCTTCACAGCTTGTAAACTCTTCTTGGAGAGAGAGAGAGAGAGAGAGAGAGAGAGAGAGAGAGAGAGAGAGAGAGAGAGAGAGAGAGAGAGAGAGAGAGAGAAGAAGAAGAAGAAAGAGGAGGAGGAGGACGAGGAGGAGGAGGACGAGGAGGAGGAGGACAAGGATGAGGAGGACGAGGAGAAGGAGGACATGGAGGAGGAGAAGGAGAAGTAGAAAAATGAAAATAAGTTGAAGGAGGAGACCATGAATAAGAAGGTCAAGATGACTTTAAGAAGAAGCATGAGGAGAAGATGAAGAAGAACAAGAACAAGAAGGAGAAACACAAGCCGAACAAGAAGTATAACAATAAATTGATTAAAAATGTGAATGAGAATTAGACTCATGAGGAGAAAATGCAGAAGTGGGGAACTCAAGAGAAATATATTACTCTGGATGGCACAGCCCTGCTGTGGACATCCTCCACCTACGCTCAACACACCTCCAAACCATACCCCTCCAATTAGTGTAGCCCTGTATGAGTGGATGAATCCACTGGCAAGGTGGAGGCACCCACCATCAAGTGCTTTTCCATAAACCGACCTGTGATCATTGCTGCAGTGGGGAGAAAAATTTGAACACATGAGTCTTTGGGGACCAATCCAGATACAAACTCTAGCTGTTTGTCTTTGGTGGGTCCAACGTGAACTAAGAAGGTCTGGGGTACAAGGGGCTATTTCCTTGAAAGGTGTTCCTGTAGGGGACCTCCTGTGCATAGAGGGTCCTCAGGGAGGAATCAGTGGGGAGTCTTTGGTGCAACAGTAGCTGGATTCGGGGGCTCTCAGGTCTGTGTGTGAGACCTGAGCTGGCAGAGGCTCTCAGTTGTGGGGGATGTTGGGTAGTGTATTACTTGAGTGTCACCTACCACGCCTCTGCCCCTGCCTCTCCAGAGCTGAGGATCCCTGCTGATGGAAACGTATATTACGCCCTGGATGGCAGAGTGGATTATAACTTTCTTCTTCGGGAAACAGCTGCCAGCAAGTTGTTTAAAGTCAAGCCAAAGGAGGTAAACAGCCACCTTCTTCAGTCTTTACTCCTGGTGCCACTCCACATCCTCCAAGGGGACAAGAACCTCAGGTTCTGGATGGATGTTGTAGAATGCCCACAGAGCCAACTGCCAGGCTGGGTGGGGTGCAGGTGCTGGGCTTTGCTGATGTTGTCATCCCCCACAGTTCTTGGAGCCTTCTGTGGCAGTGGCATCCAGGATCCCAGCAGCTGTGAGCAGCAGCTCTGCGGTGGCTGCAGGACCATTGCCCCAGGCCACCCAAACCAATGAGTGGTGCGTGAGAAAAGTCACCAGTAGCAGCTCCTCACTGCTTCACTCCAGCGAGCAGGTGGAAGACAGCCGCTTTGTCCACGTCCTCCTAGAGGGACAGAGCCTGAGGGAGACAAAGCGCATCCTGGTAAGCCCGACAGCAGGGCTGCCTCCTGGGTGTCCCCACAGTGGAAGGCAGGAGACACAGCTAACCCTGGGGCTGTGGTGGGAAATTAAGAAGAGAGAGGTCAGTCTTAAGGGCTTGACCTGAGTGGGGAGAGCCTCAGCATGCCCAGCTGCAGCGGTGAGTGGGCCTGTGTATTGTGGGTTTGGCAGGCCAGAAGTGCAGACGGAAGTGCTGTGGACAGATGAAGGCAGAGATATGTCCAGGGTGCAGGCTGCAGTGCCTAGAACTTGGTATTCTCAATGAGTGAGGTTGGAGCAGCGGAGCTGGCAGTGACTTGTCACATGTGTAGGAGGGGGTGTGTTCCTGGTGGCAGGGAAGAGAACCTCCTTAGCATGACTAGGTGTGAAAATTTGGGGTCGGGATCACCTGGGGGGGTCATGCCAAACTTCGGAATGTCAGTCTTTGCATGTATGTAAATACGGAGCTAAAGGGGTTCTTGGCAGAATTTCTATGGATGTGCAGTAGACACGCTAATGCTGCAGGTGTCCAGCTGCAGAGGAGACATGTTCAGTGACTGCCAGTGCTGAGTCAAGTACATCATTAGAACCAGACCCGCACCGAGCTTCCAGAGCCCAGGGCCTCTCCAGGCTATCATGAAGCACTCAAGTGCACACTCTTGTATCTGAGTCTGTTTTGTGTAGTGGCAGTCAGGACCAAAATTTTCAGTGCATCTGCCTCTTCCACCCACAAAGGCAGCCTGCATCCCAGAGCACACTTGGTGCGCAGATCCCTGGCCCATTGCTGTCATCTCAGTGAGATGAGAGTGTGTCTGTGCATAGGCAGTTTGGTCCTTTGACCTGAGTGGAATGTGGCTCCCCAGGGGGAGGGGAGATGGCAGGTACAGGCAGATATTTGTACCAGGATTGTTCTAGTAGCACGTTGCAAGAACCCAGGCGGTATATGGAGGCCACACTCAGGTAGCAGGATAACAAGATTGTGCCCTTGTATATGTAGCTAACATTTCTCCTGAATGTTTGACCACAGTCTTCTGGGTAGCTCCTCTAAAAGCCATTCTCTGATGACATTTGTCCCACCCTGATCTAGGTGACGTGTCAGGAGAGGGTGACAAGCCTCATCCGCAGGGCCTTGGACCAAAATTTGTTGCAGCATGAGGATGTGGACAACTTTGAGCTGCTGAGAATGATGTCTCTGCATGACAGTAAGTAGGACAATCAGACAGTGGGGAGACATGATCCACAGTGGGCTCAGGATAACTCACAGCCAAGAGAAAGTGGGCCTTGGCCCTAAAATAGCCAGAGTGTGGTGGGCCTGGTGCAGGAAACCAAGTGCAGTGATGGGCG